>NC_143023.1:22512500-22812500 GCF_057628025.1 Oncorhynchus mykiss | reverse complement strand
ATAGGGAATATATTTGCTAGAGATAGGGAGTATATTGGGCTAGGGATAGGGAATATATTTGCTAGAGATAGGGAGTATATTGGGCTAGGGATAGGGATTATATAGGCTAAGGATAGGGAATATATTGGCTAGGGATAGGGATTATATAGGCTAAGGATAGGGATTATATAGGCTAAGGATAGGGATTATATAGGCTAAGGATAGGGATTATATAGGCTAGGGATAGGGATTATATAGGCTAAGGATAGGGAATATATTGGCTAGGGATAGGGATTATATAGGCTAGGGATAGGGATTATATTGTCACACCCTGACCATAGTTTGTTTTGTATGTTCTATGTTTTGTTTGGTCAGGGTGTGATCTGAGTGGGCATTCTATGTTGGATGTCTTGTTTGTCTGTTTTTGTGTTTGGGCCTGATATGGTTCTCAATCAGAGGCATGCTTAGCCGAGTGATCATAAGGGTCCAGTGAGTAGTGAGGTTGGTTGGGGTAACGGCGATTCAGACAGCTAGCCGGGCCATCGGTAGCAAGCTGGCAGAGGATGGAGGACTGTTTTTAGCCACCTCGTGCGTTTCCGTCGGTAGATTAGTGGGGTTCCGTGTGGTAAAGGGGACCAATCCAATTGGCAAAATAGATAAAGTTATAGTGACCCAAGAAAATTGGCTAGGGGTAGGGATTATATAGGCTAGGGACAGGGATTATATTGGGCTAGGGATAGGGAATATATTTGCTAGAGATAGGGAGTATATTGGGCTAGGGATAGGGAATATATTTGCTAGAGATAGGGAGTATATTGGGCTAGGGATAGGGAATATATTTGCTAGAGATAGGGAGTATATTGGGCTAGGGATAGGGAATATATTTGCTAGAGATAGGGAGTATATTGGCTAGGGATAGGGATTATAATGGCTAGGGACAGGGATTATGTAGGTTAGGGATAGTGAGTATATTTGCTAGGGATAGGGATTATATAGGCTGGGGACAGGGATTATATAGGTTAGGGATAGTGAGTATATTGGCTAGGGATAGGGATTATATAGGCTAGGAACAGGGATTATATTGGCTAGGAATAGGGATTATATAGGCTAGGCATAGGGAGTAGAGAAACAACATAATTTAAAATCTACTAGAATATTCTACATTTCTAATAAAAAGCTTCAATATGCCTGTACAGTGTAGCTGTATTAAACAGCTGCAGCAGCAGGAGAGAATATGATTCCTCTGCTCGTCCTTTCCGAGGGAGTACAGAACTCATAGTGTCTGGGGTTTGAGGGAGCAAGGGAACCTTCAAAGATACAAAGGCAACATGGATGTCTCCACTGCAGCCCGTTTTGTAACATTTATGCTCATACATAATGCATGGGACAGCGAGTATCCACTTTATTTTATATACTGAATACTCCTGGGGGGATTCAGCTGCGCTGCTGTAGAGTTGGAGACTACGCTGAATTCATTTTCCACTTCAGAATATTTGATTTAGTGCTGAAAGGTTCCAATATGCCTCCCAGTCTCCAGTCACTATTCACTTTCAGGTGTATACTTTAATATGTATATATATATATATATATATACATAAATCATTTTCATATACATATTACCGTAATGTGTACACCTGAAAGTGAATGGTGACTGGAGACTGGGAGGCATATTGGAACCTTTCTACAGTGACTAACACAAAGGTCACATTCTTTTCTACCAGTACGTATTTTTTATTTGACCCCACTTAGTGCTTTTTATGTACAATCTGCAGTATTCAGTCCATATTCAACCACATACAGTACAAACAGCATACACTATACAGTACTCACCTACGGCCGTTGTACAGTACATTTATTGTGTGCTCAGCCATGCATTAGGAATATACCCTCTGCAGCAGGCATTGTCTGTGGTGTTAATAAGCTTAACACAGCTTCTACAGGTAATAAAGAGAGGGCAGCAGCATGGAGCCCCTCTAGTGTGTGTGTGTGTGTGTGTGTGTGTGTGTGTGTGTGTGTGTGTGTGTGCGCGCAGTGGGGGGGGGGGGGGGGGGGTTGTAGTTGCTAACAGCTGGGCCATGTAGTTGGAGGTGGCCCCTCAGACAGTCATTAAATACAGAAGCCCAGGGCTGAAAGGTTAATTCCCCTGCATGGAGGGGGTAGATAGGGGAGGAAGCAGAGGCGAGGGAGGCCATGGAGGAGCTCACTGCTCACCCAAACAGCACTGTCAGCAACACGGCTAACGCAGGAGCCTCTGCGGCTAGACAGGGGGAGAGGAGAGAGAGACTGGGCCAGACAGAGAGATGGAGAGAGAAAAGAGTGATGCAGAGTGGAGGGGTAGAGGGAAAATAGTGAGAGGAAGGCAGGCAAGAACAAGGGAAGAGGTAATGGAAAGAGGGAAACGAGGGATGGATGGAAAGAAGCAGAGAAACAAGGAGGAAAATTCAAGATAGAAGAGAATGAAAGGAATGAGAGAGAAACTGAAAGGAGTTTCTATAAGAGAGATGACTGACATGAACAAGTTGTTTTGAATAAAAGAAGGGAACAGAAAGACTTTGGATGCAAATCAGGGTCCCCGGCCGCTAGGGGGACCCCAACCAAAAATATATATATATTTTGGAACTCTGTGCTCGAGTCTGTGCTCGAAATGTGGTTATGCATCAGCAGTTTTTGTCTTGTAATGTCAGTCACTGACATTCAGTCAATTTGCTCATGTCAGCAAAAAAAAATGTCATTGGTAAATTAATCTATCCAGCTATCTACACCTTGTAGCAATCATGTCCAAATTACTGACCAGGCACGCAGGGCATGTGTCCAGTGGGCCAGGCCTTAAAACTGCAACATTGTCTGTCCGCTCCATGGCAAAATTTCTAGAATTCCATTAAATTAGTTTTAAATTAGTTTTAAATTAAATTAAATTAGTTTTAAAAATGCAACATTTTCTCTCCACCCCATGGCAAAATGTGGCAAAATGCACTTTAAAACGTAAATTACTTCTCTCTGCCATCCAGAAGGGCACCACTCAAATATTTTACCTGTGAAGTGGGGTGCCCTCAAACCAAATCTTGCTTAGGGCCTCCAAAAAGCTAGGGCCGGCCCTGAGGTCAGAAGCAGAGATAGGGTAAAGCAATAAGCACTGCAATGAAAAAGGAGGGCAATAAGAGAGAAATAGAAAGTTGTGTGTGTGTGTGTGTGTGAGTGCACTCATGTGTGTTTGCCTGTGTGTGTTTGCATGTGTGTGACAGGGGTGTTAAGGGTGACAGTTGGATCAGTAACTGTAACGTAACAGATCAGAGTGTGCCACTTGTCACCACCCAGAGAAAGTTTCATTTTGAAATGAACACGGCGGCAGCTTGGGCCGATTGGCTTAGAGCAGAGAGACAGACCGAGACAGAGACAGACAGATATAGTATGTTCAACATCCAATATGTGATCTTCACCAATAGCAGGGTTTAACGCTTTCAGCCCTCTAGGTCTTAGGGCAGCCTGTTTAATGAAAAACGACCCCGCGTGACCCTACAGGGTCTCCTAGGGCCCGCCACAGGGGCTGCTGGGTCTCTCCATTCCCTGAGCTAAAGAATTACATCCCAACCCTTTTGGCCTACCACTAATTACAACAGGCTAACCTGCTTCTACTATTTGTTGTTGTTCTGTAGTTGCCCTGCTAAAGCAGTTGTAGCTGGCGTATCTGTGTGGCGCTACGCTCCGTGTCAGACGGCAAGGTCACAATGCTTTCCCTGGTCAATCTGGCTCCCAAGCAGCCACAGGAGATGGAGCTAAAGGTCTTGAGGTCTTCAGCCTACATGACCCAGAGAGGAAAGAGGAAGGCAGTGTGATTACATGCCAGCCATCACTACAACGCCAGAGTAGGGGAGAGTGGGGACATTTTTACATTCAACACCTCTCCCTCAAGAGAAATATAGTATTCTTTCTCACAAAGATATTTACATATATTTCCGGATGTTGTGTATCTCTGGAAATAATTCATGTACACATTACACTTGGAAAACATAGCTTGTCCAAAGAACGTGCTCTCTTGGCACAATATAGCCCGGTTATGTGGTAAGTTGAGCCTGAGTCCATGCATTACGCCTGGGAAGAAAACAATTACATTTTTATCAACTTGCCATTGGCTCCACTTACCCCAAGGCAAACATTTTGACTATATTAGCCCACACAGGTACAAGGATGCACATTCATGCTAGGTTTAGGACCTTATATTGAATCTTATAGAGACCCCAAGTGATGTAGAGAACAAACTTAAAATGATCTGCTTTGGTTTAGAGACAAACATCATGAAACCTCTAACACAATAAATACATTTGACTTGGTTGCTTAACACTCTTTCAATGTGAGATCTTATTTCACAGACTCCAATTTTGTGTATGGCTTCCCAGAAACAAAGGTGGCTCAACTTACCCCACCACATGGATCTGATCGTAGGCAATAGGTAGTCTGCAGTAGTAAAGCTTGTTGGATTCGGAGGACATTGAGTCTGGAATGACGTGCCAGGATCAGGGACTTGAAGCTGTTTTATCTTTCCAAGAGGGTCTGTCTGTGTGTCTGAGTGTATTATTATTTTTTTTTTACCTAGGCAAGTCAGTTAAGAACAAATTCTTATTTTCAATGACGGCCTAGGAACAGTGGGTTAATTGCCTGTTCAGGGGCAGAAGGACAGATTTGTACCTTGTCAGCTCAGGGATTTGAACTTGCAACCTTTCGGTTACTAGTCCAACGCTCTAACCACTAGGCTACCCTGTGTGTGAGTCTGAGTGTGTTTGTGTGTTTGTGAGCCTGAGCGTGTGTGTGTGTGTTTGTGTGTGTCTAGGGTTTCCATCCTAATTACCTTTTGTGACCCAGCCATGTTTGAGTAGGTGGAGGGACCATGGGTATCTGGGTTAAGAGGGATTTGGAAGAGGGAGAACCCAATCAGACATCCACTGCCTCAATCCGCATATCTCTCCCTGACCTCTCTTCCTATCTCTATCTCTCTATCCCTATATCTCTCCTTACTTTTCTATGGTATCTTAGTCACTCAATAATGTTTACATATCTTGCATTACTCATTACTCATCTTATATGTATATACTCTATTCTATACTATTCTACTGTATTTTAGTCACTCAATGTTAACATATCTGGCATTACTCATCTCATATGTATATACTGTTTTCTGTACTATTCTATGGCATCTCATTCACTTAATAATGTTTCCATATCTTGCATTACTCATCTCATGTGTATATACTGTGTTCTATACTATTCTACTGTATCTTAGTCTGTTCCGCTCTGACATCGCTCGTCCATATGCATATAGTCTTAATTCATTCCTACTTTGATTTGTGTGTATTGGGTATATGTTGTGTAATTTGTTAGATACTACTTGTTAGATATTACCGCACTGTCGGAGCTAGAAGCACAAGCACTTCGCTGCACCCGCAATAACATCTGCTAATCACGTGTATGTGACCAATGCAATTTGATTTGATTTGACTCCTCTTCCTATCTCTATCTCTCTATTTCTATATCTCTCAATGACTCCTCTTCCTATCTCTGTCTTTCTATGTCTATATCTCTCACTGACTTCTCTTCCTATCTCTACCTCTCTGTTTATATATCTCTCACTGACTCCTCTTCCTATCTCTGTCTTTCTATTACTATATCTCTCACTGACTCCTCTTCCTATCTCTGTCTTTCAATTTCTATATCTCTCACTGACTCCTCTTCCTATCTCTGTCTTTCAATTTCTATATCTCTCACTGACTCCTCTTCCTATCTCTGTCTTTCTATTACTATATCTCTCACTGACTCCTCTTCCTATCTCTGTCTTTCAATTTCTATATCTCTCACTGACTCCTCTTCCTATCTCTGTCTTTCAATTTCTATATCTCTCACTGACTCCTCTTCCTATCTCTGTCTTTCTATTTCTATATCTCTCACTGACTCCTCTTCCTATCTCTGTCTCTTTGTCCCTATATCTCTCCCTGACCCCTCTTCCTCTTCCTCTTCCTTACCCTCTATTTCTATATCTCTCCCTGACCCCTCTTCCTATCTCTGTCTCTCTATCCCTATATCTCTCCCTGACCCCACTTCCTCACCCTTACCCCTATCTCTGTCTCTCTATCCCTGTCTTTCCCTGACCCCTCTTCCTCTCCCTTACCCTCTATCTCTGTCTCTTTTACTATTTCTCTCCCTGACCCCTCTTCCTATCTCTGTCTCTCTATCCCTATATCTCTCCCTGACACTCTTCCTCTTCCTCTCCCTTATCCCTATATCTCTCCCTGACCCCTCTTCATATCTCTGTCTCTCTATCCCTAGAGTGTGAGTGTGTGTGTGTGTGTGTGTGTGTGTGTGTGTGTGTGTGTGTGTGTGTGTGTGTGTGTGTGTGTGTGTGTGTGTGTGTGTGTGTGCGCGTGCGTGCGAGCGTGCATGCGTGCGTGCGTGACGGTGTTGTGTGGGTCGAGGTTGAGAAAGCCAGCTGTGGTGGCCAGATTGGGGAAGGATTATTCCCCAAATCTGTTCCATTTATCCAAAAAACCCTAACAAGCTTGTGCATAACAGCTATTTAATAAATAGATATTGTGAGTCAGATGCTCGACATCAGCACATTAAATAATACACTGCCTTCCGCTGGGTGGACCAATCAAAAGGAAGGTCAAGTGTTTGTTTGCGCTTTGACCCTGTTATGACACCCTATGTGAAGCAAGGCTGCACACGTCTGAATGAACACACCACAGAACATTACAACATTGGTGAAGAGAGCATAATGCAAAGGTGTGTGGAGAAATGAGTGAGACTTCATTTATTTTTATGAAACTCAAGTATCAAATAAATAGAACCACTAACATACTAAACAAACAGAATAACTTTAAATTGAGTAGAATAGGATAATGAAAAGTCTACTAATATGATACAGATATTAATACTTTGATATTTGACATTTCTTTAATTATGAAAGATCTGGCATTTGGCCATCTTCTGAGATGCTACGTAGGAGGTAAGGCATACCACCCTGCATACCACTGCTGGCTTGCTTCTGAAGCTAAGCAGGGTTGGTCCTGGTCAGTCCCTGGATGGGAGAACAGATGCTGGAAGTGGAAGTGATGTTGGAGGGCCAGTAGGAGGCACTCTTTCCTCTGGTCTAAACAATATCCCAATACCCCAGGGCAGTGATTGGGGACACTGCCCTGTGTAGAGTGCTGTCTCTTGGATGGGATGTTAAAATGGGTGTCCTGACTCTTTGAGGTCATGAAAGATCCCGTTGGCACTTATTGTAAGAGTAGGGGTGTTAACCCCGGTGTCCTGGCTAAATTCCCAAACTGGCCCTCAAACCATCATGGTCACCTAATAAACCCCAGTTTGGCTCATTCATCACCCTCCTGTAACTGTTCCCCAGATCGTTGCTGCAAATGAGAACATGTTCTCAGTCAACTTACCTGGTAAAATAACAGATAAATAAAATGTAAAGGCCAAGGACTAAATGTTAAAGACTTCTAAAATGTGCTAGCTCTGAGCTGAGGAGTGCATGACTGTGCTTGTGACATATGACTTGTTATGTGGCAACAGCAGCACTTGAATCCACCATACGTCTTATCTTATGAATAAACAAAGAACATTAGTAGTATAACGCTAATTCAGTTCAAGTGATATGGATACTAGTGGTGCATATGATCAGGCCAGAGTCTCAGAACAAGCCAGCTAAGCTACGCTGCAGTGCTTCTTAGAGGAACTACGGTAGTAGATTCCTGTGTGATGTGATGAGGTTAGAGGCTGGCTGGGGATCACCACCACAATATTATTAGGTCGCTCAGGGAGCGGGAGCCGGGTCAGATAATAAGACTCTCTTCAGCTGAGTGAAATGTATGGGAAGAAAAGTGCTGACACCTCCCTCTCTCCCTCTCTCCCTCTCTCCCTCTCTTTCTCATCCAATTCCGAGTGCTTACTCTACGCTGGTGATTTTCATGCGGCGCCGTCGGTCCACGGCCCACAAACTTTAACGCTTGCTGTCTCTGCCACACCATCTATCACCGTGCAGGGGTTTGATGGAGGGAAGATTAGAGGGAGGAAGGGATGGAGCTAGGGAAGGGGGATCATATTGAAATTTGAGGTCAGAGAAGATGATGTGTTTGGCCCAGTCTTGTGTATCCCATTCTTTTATTTAGCGTCCCGTCAGCTGCGGCCCGTCTCAGACACATGAATATCTACATCTTCACAGGTCAGGCAATAACCCACCCAGATAGAGAGAGACAGACACGATCCAGGGTTTGACAGGCCAGGCATTAACCCACCCAGATAGACATGATCAGGGTTTGACAGGCCAGGCATTAACCCACCCAGATAGACATGATCAGGGTTTGACAGGCCAGGCAATAACCCACCCAGATAGACATGATCAGGGTTTGACAGGCCAGGCAATAACCCACCCAGGTAGACATGATCAGGGTTTGACAGGCCAGGCAATAACCCTCCCAGATAGACCTGATCAGGGTTTGACAGGCCAGGCAATAACCCACCCAGATAGACAGAGATAGACATGACCCAGGGTTTGACAGGCCAGGCAATAACCCTCCCAGATAGACGTGATCAGGGTTTGACAGGCCAGGCAATAACCCACCCAGATAGACATGATCCAGGGTTTGACAGGCCAGGCAATAACCCACCCAGATAGACAGAGATAGACATGATCCAGGGTTTGACAGGCCAGGCAATAACCCACCCAGATAGACAGAGATAGACATGATCCAGGGTTTGACAGGCCAGGCAATAACCCTCCCAGATAGACATGATCCAGGGTTTGACAGGCCAGGCAATAACCCACCCAGATAGACATGATCCAGGGTTTGACAGGCCAGGCAATAACCCACCCAGATAGACATGATCCAGGGTTTGACAGGCCAGGCAATAACCCACCCAGATAGACAGAGATAGACATGATCCAGGGTTTGACAGGCCAGGCAATAACCCACCCAGATAGACATGATCCAGGGTTTGACAGGCCAGGCAATAACCCTCCCAGATAGACATGATCCAGGGTTTGACAGGCCAGGCAATAACCCACCCAGATAGACATGATCCAGGGTTTGACAGGCCAGGCAATAACCCACCCAGATAGACAGAGATAGACACGATCCAGGGCTTGACAGGCCAGGCAATAACCCACCCAGATAGACAGAGATAGACATGGTCCAGGGCTTGACAGGCCAGGCAATAACCCACCCAGATAGACAGAGATAGACATGATCAGGGGTTTGACAGGCCAGGCAATAACCCACCCAGATAGACATGATCCAGGGTTTGACAGGCCAGGCAATAACCCACCCAGATAGACATGATCAGGGCTTGACAGGCGAGGCAATAACCCACCCAGATAGACATGATCCAGGGCTTGACAGGCCAGGCAATAACCCACCCAGATAGACAGCGACAGACATGATCCAGGGTTTGACAGGCCAGGCAATAACCCACCCAGATAGACATGATCAGGGCTTGACAGGTGAGGCAATAACCCACCCAGATAGACATGATCCAGGGCTTGACAGGCCAGGCAATAACCCACCCAGATAGACAGCGACAGACATGATCCAGGGCTTGACAGGCCAGGCAATAACCCACCCAGATAGACAGAGATAGACATGGTCCAGGGCTTGACAGGCCAGGCAATAACCCACCCAGATAGACATGATCCAGGGCTTGACAGGCCAGGCAATAACCCACCCAGATAGACAGCGACAGACATGATCCAGGGTCTGACAGGCCAGGCAATAACCCTCCCAGATAGACATGATCCAGGGCTTGACAGGCCAGGCAATAACCCACCCAGATAGACATGATCCAGGGCTTGACAGGCCAGGCAATAACCCACCCAGATAGACATGATCAGGGCTTGACAGGCCAGGCAATAACCCACCCAGATAGACATGATCCAGGGCTTGACAGGCCAGGCAATAACCCACCCAGATAGACAGCGACAGACATGATCCAGGGTCTGACAGGCATGGAACTTGACATGGCCACACAATCTGGGTTGCTCCCCGAGTGTCACTGATAAAACACAGGGATTAGGAAACGGGTGGATGCAACTGAGTTAAATCCAGGAAAGCTAAAAATGGGGACAATAACAAAGCAGGGGCAGAAACGTTGTCGAATGGATCCAAAAGGGAAGCCTTTCACAAAAGTGATTAAGCGGTAAAATGGCGCTTTAATAACATAAGCTGTATGGCCTATTATCTCTGTTCCGGCAACACGCGCACACACACACACGAAACTCGTGCCCACCCACACCTACCTCAGCCAACAGATGGAGTTGCGGGTCGGCTGAGGTGGAGCTTGCCATCCTCCCCATCCCTCCATCCCCTTTTCACAAATCCATTTTAATTAACATATCAGAGATCCAAACGAGGTTAAACCCTTCTCCTGCTCTCTCTAATCTCCTCCAGTTAAAACTGACCAGGCATGGAGCCCACATAATCAGCCCGGCCGATGGCACCACAGGGACTCATGCATCTATACCTGTCCTACTGCACACTACCAAATTTATACCCTGGACTTTACATTAACTTACATCTCTACTATAGCTGGTATATCGGTGCATATATAGAGGACATATCCTAATGTAAAAACAAGCCGCGTCAAGTGGATATCAAGTCCCTTGACACCGGTATTGAGAACAGTGCTGCGGTGTATTTTTTAATGATCTGTCCAATATGTTTTGACTACAGCTGAATGTATAGACTAGTAAACCCCCGTTCTTGGTGATTATAGTGCCAAAAGCCAGTGTTGGTCCCAGTCACAGCTGCATGACTTATATTCTCCTCAGCAGCAGCAGCAGCTGTTGGCTATTGGATCTATGATGGGACCCTGGTGGTTCGCCTCACCCCAAACCCTGAGACCCATTCCCTCTTTCCCTCTCTCCTTTTATCCCTCTCTCCCTGCATCAATTCACTCCACCCCTAAAGCTCACTCCCTCCTTTCCTCTCTCACTCATTCCCTCTCTAACTCCATTACCCCCACACCGTCAAAAATACAATTATCTCTTTCCATCCTGGCCTCACTGAACCGTTAGAACATACTCCCTCCCTCCATCCCTCCTTCTCTCCGTCATCAGTGGAGGTGTCTGAGAGGTGACTGTCACCCCTCCGCCTGCCGTACTGGGCTCAGCTCTCAGCCTCACGGCCCCCCAGAGTCCTGCCAGGGAAAGTTGAGCTGCCTAACAGATGGAGCCTATTGTCTGGGGAGGAGAGTAAGACAGGGTGCAGTGCCGTGGTGAAGCATAGAATAGAGGGTCTGGCTGGAGTAGAGGAGGAGAGGGTGGGGTTGTAAGGGGGGGTTAACACATGATGGGTCAAATCTGTTGGTCCTGACAGCATTTCAGGAGGAGTGCTTGGTTATTCGTATCCTGGAATGTTCCTCTCCTGGAGTTTTAATGAACCCTGAGCCAAAAGGTCTAATGAAGCGTGCTCCTTTTGCCAAAACACGTCCCTCAACCAGACCCCCCTGACCCCCCATCCCTCCCACGCCTCTGGTGGGGGCGTCTCCAAGTCCCCGCCGAGAAAGTTGTCAGAGGGACAGAGTGAGTTATAGAGAGAGGGCCAGCAGTGGAGACAATAGAATGCCGGAGCATGTGCCTGCATATGTTTTCAAGATGGGGGTGGCTTCTGTCTGCCTTTCTTTTTCGATTTTTGTTTTGAATTGCATATTTCTTTGCTTCTTTGTGGACCCTGACAGAAAGGGGCGGTTGGCAAAAGCTGGGGTTCTTCAGCCTTTTTAACCAATTACTCCAACTTCCAGGGCACACACACACACCCTCCTTAGTTGGTCCTTATTACGGTTTAAGTGTCCTTTGTACCAGCAAGGACCTCATTATTTGTTAACTTAAGCCTTAACCAGACAAAGAGACAGGAGTGTGTGTGTGTGTGTGTGTGTGTGTGTGTGTGTGTGTGTGTGTGTGTGTGTGTGTGTGTGTGTGTGTGTGTGTGTGTGTGTGTGTGTGTGTGTGTGTGTGTGTGTGTGTGTGTGTGTGTGTGTGTGTGTGTGTGTGTGTGTGTGTGTGTGTGTGTGTGTGTGTGTGCGTGTGTGTGTGTGTATGTGTGTGCGTGAAGGATTAATAAAGTGCCAGGCTACTAATGAAGCATCCTTAGTTTACGTTCTACAGCAGTGGTATAAACTCAGTGTGGTCAATATGGTGTGGTATGCCAGGTCGCTATGCTCTCATTTAAATAAGAGGAAACAAAGCCATGAAGAGAGAGGGGGCCATTCACTTCAAAAGAGATTCTTGCTTAATTGCAAAACTGTGAGAAAACAAACTCCCTCGGAAGAGAGGAAAAAACAAGGATTAAAGTTGCATCATCGAGTTCAGACAGTCTATAGAAGGATGCAGTTGCTTTGATCCTATCGGAGGTAACGGACATATTTTACACTGGACAGATGCTGGTGATGCTGTGGCATTTCACTGACCTGACATTCTGAACATTCTTCCTACTCATTTTACCTCTTGTTCTTCCATCATTATTTGACTGTGTTGGTATTCATCTGACTGTGTTGGTATTCATTTGACTGTTAGCATGGTACTTATTTATTCACAGAAGGTTAATTTGAAGTACAACTGTACCAATTAATGTTGTCCTGTTGTAACTTATACCAGTCGCTAATAAAATAGAAGAAGTTAATAACTGTGTTTGATTTGGAGACAGTGGACATCCTAAAACATATCCTGACAACAGCGCAAACTGGCCTAACCAGAATAGAAAGAGGAGTGGGAGGCCCCAGTGCACAACTGAGCAAGAGGACAAGTACATTAGAGTGCCTGGTTTGAAAAACATACGCCTCACAAGTCCTCAACTGGCAGCTTCACTAAATAGTACTGACAAAACACCAGTCTCAATGTCAACAGTGAAGAGGCAATGGGCCTCTGTATGCCTATGTCGATATTCCATAAAAAAATCTGCCATTTCCAGTTACAATAGTCATTTACAACATTAACAATGTCTACGCTGTATTTCTGATCAATGTGATGTTATTTTAATGGACAAAAAAATGTGCTTTTCTTTCAAAAACAAGAAAATTTCTAAGTGACCCCAAACTTTTGAACGATCGTGTAGGAGGTTAATCTGTAAAACTGGAGCACCACACCCAGCCAGCCAGCCAGGCGACTTTTTCTATTTGCCTTCCTGAAGTGCAGTTCCAACAACAGGCAGAGAACAATGTCTTTACACCAAAGAGAATAACGGGCACTGGGCTGGATAGGTTCACTCTGGAAGCAAAACATATAGAGAAACAAACTGAGTATGGATGATCGCCATTTTTTTTATTAAATGGGAAATTACTGAAAAAAATGATAATGAGAATCAGACTCTTTTAAGAAACAGGGTGAACAACCTGAATGGGCAATCACTGTGGTTCTGGCAGTGAGCATTCCTGAACCCAGCGGTCTAATGGTGCAATTCATTACAGGCCTTATTAGAATAAACGCATACTTTATGATATAATAATAAACAGACAGCTACGGCGGGACACACGACTGCACGCACACACATTGTTGGCAGAGAAATACACACACACACACGTAGAAATAAAGCAATCAAGTTTCTTTAAATGAGTGCGTGGGCTGCATAAACAGTGCAAACGGAGAGAACATTAAGGGCAGAACGTGCCTGTGCATTCCTGATCTGACAGAGGTGGGGGGGTTGGTGCAAGTGGGTTGCGAGGGAGAGGTGTCTGTATGTGTGTTGAGGCAGCTGGGACCATTAGTGCTGGAGGATGCATACTCACACACCCGCACGCCTAGACATACAGTACCAGTCAAAAGTTTGGACACACCTACTCATTCAAGGGTTTTTCTTTATTTCTACTATTTTCTACATTGTAGAACAATAGTGAAGACATCAAAAGTATGAAATAACACATATGGAATCATGTAGTAACCAAAAAAGTGTTAAACATATCAAAATGTGTTTTATAATTGAGATTCTTCAATGTAGCCACTCTTTGCCTTGATGACAGCTTTGCACACTCTTGGCATTCTCTCAACCAGCTTCATGAGGTAGTCACCTGGAAAGAATTTCAATGAATTAACAGGTGTGCCTTGTTAAAAGTTAATTTGTGGAATTTATTTCCTTATTAATACGTTTGAGCCAATCAGTTGTGTTGTGACAAGGTAGGGGTGGTATACAGAAAATAGCCCTATTTGGTAAAAGACCAAATCTATATTATGGCAGGAACAGCTCTAAGCAAAGAGAAATGACAGTCCATCATTACTTTAAGATAAGGTCAGTCAATCTGTTTCTTCAAGTGCAGTGTATCACGGCCGTCAAAAGAAGTGGACCAAAGTGCAGCGTGTTGAGCGTACATTTTCCTTTATTATGGAATGACCCCAACAAAACAAGAAACAAGATAAACAACCATGAAGCTTACGAGGGCTAAGTTCCACTAACACAAGGTAACTACCCACACTGAAAGGAGGGGGAAAAGGGCTACTTAAGTATGATTCCCAATCAGAGACAACGATAGACAGCTGTCCCTGATTGAGAACCATACCCGGCCAAAACATAGAAATAAAGAAACATAGAAAACAAAACATAGAATGCCCACCCCACATCACACCCTGACCTAACCAAATAGAGAAATAAAATGGCTCTCTAAGGTCAGGGCATGACACAGTGTCAAAAACACTCAAGCGCTATGATGAAACTTGCTCTCATGAGGACCGCCACAGGAAGGAGAACCCAGAGTTACCTCTGCTGCAAATGATAAGTTCATAAGAATTAACTACACCTCAGATCGCAGCCCAAATAAATGATTCACAGAGTTCAAGTAACAGACACATCTCAACATCAACTGTTCAGAGGAGAGTACGTGAATCAGGCCTTCATGGTCGAATTGCTGCAAAGAAACCACTACTAAAGGACACCAATAAGAAAAATAGACATGCTTGGGTCAAGAAACATGAGCAATGGACATTAGACCGGTGGAAATCTGTCCTTTGGTCTGATGAGTTCAAATTTGAGATTTTTGGTTCCAACCGCCGTGTCTTTGTGAGACGCAGAGTAGGTGAAAGGATGACCTCCATATGTGTGGTTCCCACTGTGAAGCATGGAAGAGGTGGTGTGATGGTGTGGGGGTGCTTTGCTGGTGACACTGTCTGCGATTTATTTAGAATTCAAGGCACACTTAACCAGCATGGCTCCCACAGCATTCTGCAGTGATATGCCATCCCATCTGGTTTGCGCTTAGTGAGACTATTGTTTGTTTTTCATCAGGACAATGACCCAAAACACCTCCAGGCTGTGTAAGGGCTATTTGACCAAAAAGGAGAGTGATGGAGTGCTGCATCAGATGACCTGGCTTCCAAAATCACCCGACCTCAACCCAATTGAGATGATTTGGGATGAGTTGGACCGCAGAGTGAAGGAAATGCAGCCCACAAGTGCTCAGCATATGTGAGAACTCATTCCTCATGAATCTGTTTGAGCGATTGCCAAGAGAACAAAACTGTCATCAAGGCAAAGGGTGGATACTTTGAAGAATCTATTTTGATTTGTTTAACACATTTTTGGTTACTACATGATTCCATATGTGTACTTTCATAGTTTGAAGTAGTTTCATAGTTTGTACTTTCATAGTTTGAAGTAGTTGATATCTTCACTATTATTCTACATTGTTGAAAATAGTACAAATTAAGAAAAACCCTTGAATGAGTAGGTGTATAAACTTTTGACTGGTACTGTATACTCGTAGGCATACACACACACACACAGGCATTCCCTGTTTATCCTAGGCCTAGACCTACACCCTCCAACACACGTAGCTAAGTTTCAGATACAGTCTACTCTCTCACAAACAGACAGGCAGTCAGAGAGAGAGAGAGAGAGCAAGAGACAGAGAGAGGAGGGGGACAGGGTGGGGGTAAAGTAAGTAGGTGCTGTTTGATTTGTGTCAGCATGTGAGGAAATGAGGGTGAAGGGTTGCCTGAACGCTACCAGCCGACATTCCTCTGCAATCTTGAAACTAATTGATTATGGGACCCAGTGTCAGTGTGTGCACTTGTGTTTGTGTGTGTGCATGTGTGTGTGTGTGCGTGTGTATTTATGTGCATGAATATGTGCCAGAGGGATTGCACTTTGATTAGTGTGAATGGGATAGCTGTGTATCTCATTTGGTGTGTGTCTGTTAGAGTGTGTGTGAAAGAGAGATAAAGAGTGTGTGTGTGTGTGTGTGTGTGTGTGTGTGTGTGTGTGTGTGTGTGTGTGTGTGTGTGTGTGTGTGTGTGTGTGCATGTGTGTGCTTGGTGCAGGGTCAGGGTGGGGGAGTCAGATGCTTCCATGGCACATCCCCCTCCATACACACACAAATCACGCCCACACACACAATTAATATCTGAGCTGTGGCACTGTAGCAGATATCAGTAGGGTTCTCTCTCTTCAGCTCTAGCACACAATGTTTCTCTCTCTCCACCTTTAGCAGCACACAGCAGTCCAGAGCTCCTCCTTGACCGTGGACCTCCTGGGTGGAGGAGAGAGATGATACATGATCTGAGATTGAGACTCCCAGCATGGTTCCCCTCACAACACCTACATTTCTGTTACATCGGGTTACCATGGAGATCTCACACATAATCTCCACAGATTAATATTCATTCACAGCCAACAAACGGAAATGAATGCGAGAACACCATATCTCAGCTGAATCTAATACGGATCATCCCCAAAAACCCTTACTACCTTGATACAGTCTTAGAAAAAAGGGTTCCAAATGGGTTATTTGGCTGTCCCCATAGGTTAACCTTTTTTTGGTTCAAGGTCAAACCCTTTTTGGTTCCAGGTAGAACCCTTTTGGGTTCCATGTAGAACCCTATGTGGAAAAAAGGTTCTACCTGGAACCAAAAATGGTTCTCCTATGGGGACAGCCGAAGAACCCTTTTCAGTTTTAGAGAATCGGAAGGGAGGAATGCTGCTGAATCCTTTTCCTTAGCTATTAACCATTTCTGTCACAGATAGCACTTATACTGTATAGAGTAGAGGACACACAACTATTATCAATAAACTAGTCTAGAATGGATTAGGATGCTGCTAATGATAACATGTTATGTAGGACTGGGAATTGCCAGGGACCTCACGATAGGATATAATCATGATACTTACATTAGGTGCCGATACGATATGTATTGCGATTCTCACGATTCTATGTGTATTGAAATTCGATACTGCAATTTTATTGCGATTTGATGTTCCAAACATATTACTCACCATATGTCTGTTGCAGAGGGACAAGAGAGAGAATAAAAAAACACAAGTTTTGATCAGTCAGAGAAATAAAAGTGCTGAAAACATGTTAGTTTACAAAAAAATGTTTAAAGATGAGAACAAGCAATAGCATGAATAATACCAGAGTTTTGGCACAGGTACAGCCGACTAGCACTAGCTAATGCTACCTACAGTAGCAACATTTATCAAATAAAATAAATGCAAATCAATACATGGAGTCAATTATCGCAAAAAATGATATCATGGTATGTAACTAGATTTTCACTCTTCAATAATGTTATGTTATCAAACAACCTTGTGGTAAAACTTGACTTCACAGAGCTGTTTTAGTCAGTATTTACCTGGTAGGTTCCTATGTTATACAAATGTGTGGTCTGTCTTCTGTTTACTTAGGAGAAATGCTACTTTGCAGTCCTTGTTTACAGATATTATCACACATTACATGCCAATATATAACACATACTACATTTTCTTACAGCATCTGAATTGCCAGACTACCTCATATATCACTTCTTATCCTAAATTGAATCCCAAATGTCAAAACACATGTTCACAAGACAGATACCGTGCAGCGCGTTATGTGTGAAACCGTAGCACAGCTTTCCACACTGATTGTGTAGATGAGGAGTTGGCACCAAAACACTGTCTCTTTGTGTTCCACCAGGTATCTACTGAAACAGCACCTTCTGTCTGTTCCAGTGTAGAGCTGGAGTGTTCTATGGCCCCTCTGCTGGGGTTGGTCACATATGCAGGTGTCATTAGGTATTATTAAGGGACAACCATCTGTGACAGGCTATTGGGGGCACTATGGGGGTTTGTGTATGAGGGGGGGGATTGTGTGTGTATGTCTTTGTGTCTGTGTCTGTGTCTTTGTGTCTATGCCTATGTGTCTGTGTCTTTGTGTCTCTGTGTGTGTGTTTAAATGTGTGTATTGCCTGCTTCTGTGTGTGTTTCACTGTGTGCGTGCCATAGAGCTCGCCCTCCAACCCTCTCCACATGCCCAATTGTTTCTCAATACCATGACCGCCTCACTAACCCTCCCTTCACTGTTGAGGGATTATAACACAGGCTGGCTAATATTTAACTAATGACTGTTCCTTGCAGCCTCCCTCTACTGCCTACCTCCCTCTCACCAACTGCCAGGGCCAGAGACATCCTCCTCAGCCAACGCCACTAAAGTGTGGCTATGTGAAATAGAACAGGGAGGGAAGGGGCTGTGTACTGTGACAGGGGAGATGGGGAAGAGAGAAAATATCCAAGGAGAGAGAGAAAGAAAGAGAGAGAGTGGTGAAAGAGAGAGAAAGAGAAAAGGAGAGGGAGACAAAGAGAGAGGGCGACAGATAGAGTGAGAGAGAGAAAGAGAGAGAGAGGGAGAGAGAGAGAGATGGTGAGAGAGAGAGAGAGAGAGAGAGAGAGAGAGAGAGAGATGGTGAGAGAGAGAGAGAGAGAGAGAGAGAGAGAGAGAGAGATGGTGAGAGAGCGACTGTGAGTGAGTGAAAGAGAGCGATGGAGAGCGATGGAGACAGGACGTTGTGTGGGAGGGCAATGAGCACAACAGTCTTGGAGAATGCCATATGCTACCTTTAGGCAAGCATAGTCTTGTGACAGCCAGGCAGTGCCTGGAAATATCAGAACTGCAACTGTGTCGTCTGGCTCTCTTCCATCGGCACTGCTATCATATGTTTCTGGTTTGTATGTTTCTCTTTTCCTGCATCACTCCTTACAGATACAGGACTGACGGACAGAAAGACAGAAATAGAGAGGGAGAGAGAGCGATGGAAAGACAGGGAGGGTGAAAATGAATGACTTAGACAGAGAGATTGACAGAACAAGAGACGAAATGGAGGTAGATAATGAGGACCAAGGAGCTAGAGTGAATGAAGGAAAGACAAAGAAAACAAGTTAGGGAAGAATAGAGGTAGAGTAGAGAACAGAACACATGAGGTAAGTGAGAGTGAGAAAGAGGTAGAGAGGGATTGGAAAGAGGAGAGAGGATAGGGAAAGAAAAGAGAGAGAGATGTCAATAGCGTGGGAATGGAAAGATAGAGAGGTTGAGGAATATGCAGAGGAGGGATAGGGAGAAGTAGATATGGCGATTAAGAGATAGAGAGGGAGGGAGAAAGGGAGCAAGAGAGGAGCGTGGTAGACAGTTGTTGTGTGACCACCACAGTGGATGAGAGTGAGAGAGCCAGTGGTGCTGCCAGGCAAATTAAGTATTAGTCACTTCAATAATGAATCACCCTGCAAGCATGTTTTAGGAGCTACACTACACACTGACCCATTTCCCCAAGACCACTCACTATACTACATACAACACACTCAACTACCACTTCCTCTCCTCCCTATCTTTATTTAGTGAAGTGAGGGAGGATGGCCCAAGTCCTCTGGGTCAAACAAACAATTGTACTACCCACATTCCCAGGATTAATCATGGGAGTCTGTCTGCTCTTTTCTCTCTTCCTTCCAGTCAACTCAAAGCTCTATAGGAGCCATGCAGAGAGAAACACACAGAGAGAGAGAGAGAGAGAGAGAGAGAGAGAGAGAGAGAGAGAGAGAGAGAGAGAGAGAGAGAGGGAGAGAAACAGAGAGAGAGAGAGAGAGAGAAACAGAGAGAGAGAAACAGAGAGAGAGAGAGAGAGAGAGAGAGAGAAACAGAGAAACAGAGAAACAGAGAAACAGAGAAACAGAGAAACAGAGAGAGAGAGAATAGCGGGGGTAGACTGTGTCCAAAATGCCTGCTTGCCTGCCTGGTGAAATATGAAGCCCATATGTGGGGTTTCCCCTCTAAAAGGAGGGTCCCAATTGGGCTCCTTCAGGGCTTTGATGCTCACCACCACAAAAGCAGATGGTTACGTCCCGGTCCTAAACCCCTCTCTCTTTATCCAGCCTATCCGGGCCTATTAGCCCCCTGCCTGTGCACTGCCAAGAAACCTCTGCCTGGGTCCCAGGTGGGTGGGGAACCCAGTGGAACCTAGTCAAGCATCCATCATTCAAGGAGGGTCACACTGGCTTGGCTCGAATAGAGGTCAACTGGGTGAAAAGACACTTTGTAGAGGACAGAATAACATAAAGGTAGGGGTTGGATCAATACTGCACTGTTGTGCCCCCCTCCCTTCAATACTTTTCTTTCCACTTGCAGGTACAAAGCAACAGTGGACAGCAGGCAGTCAGGAATCTTTGTGTATAGAAAATCAACAAAAGGAGTGTTGAATCGAGAGAGAACCTGCATGTGTCTCTGAAAGAATATGATCAAAGCAGAGAGAGCCTCCCGCTGTGTGTTTTGTGTCCGTCAATGCTTCTATGTCTGCCCCAGTCAGTCCCTGAATCAAGTTGGAGGACAGTCACTAAGGTCCAATCCTAGTCGTCCTGTGTTGCACCCAGGCAACTTCTTGGAAGCAGGAAGGTAATCAGTGATTTAAAGGCAGACACAATGCAAATTGTTCTGAAAGCCCATCTGTGGTTCTATAGGCAGTCAGTCTCTCCCTGCTCTGCACTCTCTCTCCTACTCTCTCTCCTGCTCTCTCTCTGGCACAAGCCAATTAACTGCCTGGAGTCAGAGTCAGGGAGGAACCACCTAATTGATTAGATGGTGATAGTCAATTCAATTATCAATTAAAGCACAAAAAAACGTGAGGAGCGGTGAGGCACCCGGAAGTTTGCTAAATGAGTTCCGCTGCGGCTTGGCAGCACAATTACTGCCGTACAGATGTTGGATCCTAATTTGATCACGCTGTTGCAGGAGAACTTTCGTGCAAAGCAGGAAATTTACATCTTCTAGTGTATTTGAGGTTTAAAAAGGCTTCTGAAGTTTGTCATTTCCACTTTAAAACTTCAGACTTGATTTTCGGCTTACGGAAAAGTTATCAACCCCAACAAAAATTATAATCCACACAATAATTCCCATTTCCCTGTTGCTGAAGGATTGTTTTCCTGCTGTAGCAAACTGGCTCAAATTAATATCCTACATCTGTCTGTTTGTTTAAGTGGAGGGATAAAGAGTTCAGGGAAGGAAGAAATGAAAGAGAGGGAAGAGAGGGAAAAGAGAGGAGAGGAAGGAGAGGGAGGAGAGTGAGGAAAGAGAGGGAAGAAAGGGAGGAGAGGGAGGAGAGAGTGGGAGGAGAGAGGGAGGAGAGAGAGGGAAGAGAGGGAGGAGAGGGGGAGAGGGAAGAGAGGGAAGAGAGGGAGGAGAAGTAGGAGAGGGAGGAGAGGGGGAGAGAGGGAGGACATTTAGTGCTGCTTGTTTACTGTACTGTCTGACTAACTCAGCCTGCCTTCCTTCCTTCCCCTCCACAAGCACCTTCCCAAAGCACAGACAGTCTCTGCACAGTGCAAAAAGGTTTGTTTACTTGGCCATGGTAGAGAGTTGCCCCGTTTGATCAGGCCGGAGAGGCAGTGAGTTGTGCTGTGCTCTTGGCTAACGAAGCCTCAGTGTGCCGTCTGTCGGACGGTAATTTCCCTGGGCAGCCTCAAGGCTCACACCAGTCCTCCGCCTGGTAAAGACAGGTGATGATCAAAACCTGAGCCTGTGAAACAGAGAATAAAACACAGTCGATAGGATAGCAGCAACCCAGCCTGAGGAAAGTAACAGTATTCCTCCCCAACCCCAACCCCCACCAAGCACTCTCTTCTGCTGTAGCAGTGTCTTTTTATGGCAGTTTATCTGTAAAAGAGGCCCTGGCTTATCTGTCATTATGGCTCCTCACTCACACTGACGACCACTGAAATTATGACAAATAAAACTCCTCCATACTCCCAATACACCCCCGGGGACTGGTCAAACAATAAACAGGCAGCAGGAGCTAGCTGGAGGGGGTTGGAGAGGGGCGGAGGGACGGTGGAGGAATGTGCAGACTCTGCAGGGGTGGGTAGGGGGTGAGGGTGTGGGGGTCGAATAAAGAGGGCACCGGGAGGTGGACACCAAAGTGTGCCATAGGGAGGCATCTCCATCACTGTGACAGGCCTCCTTGGCCCAGCATGGTCCAGGGTGGGTGGCGGAGGGGGGTGTACAGGGCTCAGAGGGAGGTTCCAGATGGTAGCATCCCAGTACCGGTGGGGGGCCTGGAGTCTTTATCTATGTCAGGTAGTGTTCTACTGACTGCATCCCTACCCTGTCCTCACCTGCACAGAGCAGCCTTCAGCCCCGAGCCACATTGAGACCAGCCTCCAGTCCTGAGCCGCACAGACCAACCTCCAGCCCAGAGCCTGACAGACTACTCTCTAGCCCAGAGCCTCACAGACCAGCCTCCAGCCCAGAGCCTGAGAGACTAGTCTTCTGCCCAGAGCCTCACAGACCAACCTCCAGCCCAGAGCCTGACAGACTAGTGTCCAGCCCAGAGCCTCACAGACCAGCCTCCAGCCCAGAGCCTCACACCCACAAGGTTAAAGTATTGAGAGTAAAGGGCAGTGTTGTCCTCTCTCTCTTACACACACAGACTTGCATATACACATACAGTGCCTTCGGAAAGTATTCAGACCCTTTGACTTTTTCCACTTTTTTCTGGGTTACAGCCTTATTCTAAAATATATTAAATTGTTTTTTTTCCCTCATCAATTTACACACAATACCCCATAATGACAAAGCAAAAACAGATTTATCTAAATGTTAGCTAATTTATAACATTTTAAAAACTGAAATATCGCATTTACATAAGTATTCAGACCCTTTATTCAGTACTTTGTTGAAGAACCTTTGGCAGCGATTACAGCCTCGAGTCTTGGGAGTTTCTCCCATTCTTCTCTACAGATCCTCGCAAGCTCTGCCAGTTTAGATGAGGAGCCTTGCTGCACAGCTATTTTCAGGTCTCTCCAGAGATGTTCGATTTGGTTCAAGTACGGGCTCTGGCTGGGCCACTCAAGGACACACAGAGACTTGTCCCGAAGTCACTCCTGCATTGTCTTGGCTGTGTGCTTAGGGTTGTTGTCCTGTTGGAAGGTGAATCTTCGCCCCCAGTCTAAGGTCCTGAGCACTCTGGAGCTGGTTTTCATCAAGGATCTCTCTGTACTTTGCTCCGTTCATCTTCGCCTCGATCCTGACTAGTCTCCCAGTCCCAGCTAATGAAAAACATCCCCACAGAATGATGCTGCCACCACCATGCTCACAGTAGGGATGGGCCAAAGAGTTCAATCTTGGTTTAATCAGACCAGAGAATCTTGTTTTTCGTCTGAGAGTCTTTAGGTGCTTTTTGGCAAATTCCAAGCAGGCTGTCATGTGTCTTTTACTGAGGAGTGGATTCCGTCTGGCCTCTCTACCATAAAGGCCTAATTGGTGGAGTGCTGCAGAGATGCTTGTCCTTCTGGAAGGTTCTCCCATCTCCACAGTGGAACTCTGGAGCTCTGTCAGAGCGGGTTCTTGGTCACCTCCCTGACCAAGGTCCTTCTCCCCCGATTGCTCAGTTTGGCCTGGCGGCCAGCTCTAGGAAGAGTCTTGATGGTTTCAAACTTCCATTTAAGAATGATGGAGACCACTGTGTTCTTGGGGACCTTCAATGCTGCAGAAATGTTTTGGTACACTTCCCCAGATCTGTGCCTCGACACAATCTTGTCTCTGAGCTCTACAGACAATTCCTTTGACCTAATGGCTTGGTTTTTGCTCTGACATGCATTGTCAACTGTGGAGCCATATATAGACAGGTGTGTGCCTTTCCAAATCATGTCCAATCAATTGAATTTATCACAGGTGGACTCCAATCAAGTTGTAGAAACACCTCAAGGATGATCAATGGAAAAGGATGCACCTGAGCTCAACTTCTCATAGCAAAGGGTCTGAATACTCATGTAAATAAGGTGTTTCTGTTTTTTGGTTTTAATACATTTGTCGAAATTTTGAAAATAACTGTTTTCCTTATAGGGTATTGTGTGTAGATTGCCGAGGAAGTTGTTTTATTTAATCCATTTTAGAATAAGGCTGTAATGTAACAAAATGTGGAAAAAGTCAAGGGGTCTGAATGCTTCCCGAAGGCACCATACACACAATCATGCACACACACCCACAAAAGTGCATCACTCACACTCACACCCTCCTTTCCCTCCTTTTCTCTTCCAGCATGAAAAGCCAGAGTGACCGGCAGACAGCATGTGCTCAGGAACTCAAGGGTCTGAGAAGCTTTTTATTGTACCTTTATTTAACTAGGCAGGTCTGTTAAGAACAAATTCTTATTTACAATGACGGCCTACCATAAAGTAAAAGGCCTCCTGCATGGACAAGGGCTGGGATTAAAAATAAAAATGAATCGTCCTGCTACTCTGCCCTGGATTCCCCAATCTACTGCTCCCTTGGATTCCCCTATAAAAATATAGCACAAAACACATATCACAACAAGAGTGACAACACTACATAAAAAGAGACCTAAGACAACAACATAGCATGGCAGCAACACAACATGACAACAACATGGTAGCAACACACCAGGCAGCAGCATAACATTGTAGCAGCACAAAACATGGAACAAACATTATTGGGCACAGAAAACAGCACAATTGGCAAGAAGGTAGAGACAACAATACATGATGCAAAGCAGCCACAACTATCAGTAAGAGTGTCCATGATTGAGTCTTTGAATGAAGAGATTGAGATAAAACTGTCCAGTTTCAGTGTTTTGTTGCAGCTCGTTCCAGTCGCTAGATGCAGCGAACTGAAAAGAAGAGCGACCCAGGGATGTGTGTGCTTTGGGGACCTTTAACAGAATGTGACTGGCAGAACAGGTGTTGTATGAGGAAGATGAGGGCTGCAGTAGATATCTCAGATAGGGGGGAGTGAGGCCTAAGAGGGTTTTATAAATAAGCATCAGCCAGTGGGGCTTGCGACAGGTATACTGTTACATCTGCTCCTGCCACGCCCTCTACTGCTCATTCTGTGTCTCCTTGACCTGTCGCCACTCTCCCAGTGCTCTCTCCCTCTCCCTCTGTGTGTGTGATTGTGTGGGCGGAGACAGGTATGCTGGAGTCAGAGCAGATCCCCACCAGCTGCAACCTGTTCCATAATCAAGACCTCTACAAATACTCAGTCCTGCCACAGTGCCAGATCGTAAACTCTGCTCAATCTGCCCGCTCTGACTCCAGTCCCTCTCTCCAGTCCTACGTCTCTCCATCCTGCTACTCTGCCCTGGATTCCCCACTCTACTGCTCCCTTGGATTCCCCTGCTTACCCTGTCCCAAAATGTAGTTTAATTACTGGTTGAAATACATGTAGTTCACTACTCCCCAACACTGAGGACTACAGTACCCCTCATACCTTCACCACCCCCTTCACCACCCCTGACCCCAACACCACCCTTCATATTTGGCGATTGCCTCCATAAGCCCCCAAAAGCCCAGTATGGCTCCCTCTATCCCCCTTTGAGGCACAAAGCTCAGTGAGGCTCCCTCTATCTGCCTTTGAGGCACAAAGCTCAGTCCAGAAACACAGCCTACTTGGAGGGGCCTTGGGGACAGAGATATGCCAGAAAGACGCTGAGCATTCATAACGCTCATTCATAACGCTCATTCATAATGGAATTGCTGCCGAGTCGCAAATCCACAACACTCAGCCAGGCTATGTCAATGGTGTGACGTACAAGGACAAACCATATTCTGAGACAGTCATTGAAATAAAGTGCTGAATACAAATTGCCCCCCTATTTAAAAAGAAGATGGAGGACAAGCTGTGAAGGAACAATTCTGGAGTTGTGGTGCAGGTACAGCCAATTAGAGCAAAAATGACATTGTGCTATTGTCAAAAAAATACGATACGATATATCGTATAAAAGAATATCCCGATTAGTAATTGATGGATTTCTTCCACCATCACTAGTATAGTCCTGTCTATATCAGGTGATATTATAGAGCTATTGCCTTCAGTGTCCTCCACATTTCTCACCTCTTCACCAGTAAGTCTTTTCTTTCTCAATGTGGTTGGTAAGTGTCTGAATATGCCTGTGCCATAGCTCTCTTCTGTCCCTCTGCAGCAGACATATGGCGAGCAATATGTTTGGAACATCAAATTGGAATTCAATCACAGAATCGGATCGCAATGCATATAGAAACGGGAGAATCAGGAGAATCGCAATACATACCGTATCGTCACCTAAGTATCATGATAATAGCCTATCGTGAGGTCCCTGTCAATTCCCAGCCCAACACCGTACCAGCATGCTTTTCAGCAGCCGCACATTGTCCAAAAAAGGAATGCTGTCTCTCTCTCTCTCTCTCTCTCTCTCTCTCTCTCTCTCTCTCTTCTCCTTCAGACAATGGCTATTCTCAGCACTTCTTACACTCTTTCTCGCTATCTGTCTCAGAATATGGTGTGATGTTTTTTTGTCATGTGTGTGTATGTGTGTATCTAGGGTGTGTGCATGCATGTGCATGATTGTTTGTGGGTATAAGTGTTTCCCTTTGTGTGTGCATACATGTGTGTTCGTGTGTGTGTGTGTGTGTGTGTGTGTGAGTGTGTGTGAGTTCATGTGTTTTTCCGCTGCAGTGTGTGGCTGTGCCGGTCGGTGTGTGCCAGTGTTCAGGTAGCACATGACCCCTACTCCTCTGGGAGGTCCCTCTTTCATGTCCCCTGCTCTGCTCTCCACTGAAACTGGGTCAAAGGATAAAAGAACAACAACCACACACACACTGATGAACACACAGACACCTACATTAGCAAGCAAGCACACACACACACACACACACACACACACACACACACACACACACACACGCACACACACACACACACACACACGCACACACACACACACACACACACGCACACACACGCACACACACGCACACACGCACACACACACGCACACTCACACACGCACACTCACACACACACATGCATGGACGCACAGACACCTAAACGTGCACAAGCACACGCACAGACACACAGACAAAGACACACACACATCAACACACAGACACATCAAACACACACACACACACACACACACACACACACACACACACACGAACACACATGTATGCACACACAAACGGAGACACTTATACCCACAAACAATCATGCACATGCATGCACGCACTAGATACACACATACACACACATGACAAAAAACCATCACACACCAGCAGAGACTCCCACACACAGGCCTGCACTTAATCTTTAATTCATGCAAATGCACACAACATAGTACGGTCTCATGAAAGAACACACAGACACATGTGCACACACAAGTCCAGAACACATTTATACCACTGTACAAAATGATCATGACACACATGTAAGCCTTCATTCCTGATTTCCACCAATTCCATAAGACCTTGCAAACAACAAGGTTCTGCTAGCACGTCCACTAAAAACGACATGGTATGTAACTGTTATTGTAAGGTTTAAAGGGGTTGAATACCTCCTATAGAAACACATCTCAAATGTGTAACAATACAAGACATTTCCAAAAAGCACACAGGCCTGACAAAGATACAGGAGCAAAGTCACCATCCTCAGCGAGCAGTCACATGTCCTCAGCTAACTGTCACAATAGAGAAGTAAAGTCAAGTGAAAGAAAGTTTGAAAGAGAGTACGGAAGTGGATATCAGGAGGGAGGGAGGAAGGGAAGGTGGGGTGAACAAGACAAACATTAAGGTGTGTGTGAGTGTATGTGTGTTTGTGTGTGTGTTTGTGTGTCTCTCATCAGGGCTGAAAAGACAGGAGCAGATAAGGAAGGAATGAGAGGCGGAGAGGGAGAGGTAAAGAACATGTGGCGGGAGTGTGTTTTTGTGTGCATGCATGTGTTAAAGAAAAGACCTGATCTGATATGCTTCCATCCCTCCGTCCATCCCCCATCTCTCTCTCATCAACAGTCTGCTACATCTCCCAGAGGGAGGTTGACGTTAAATGCTGTCGCCACAGCAACCTGATGGAGTGCCTCTATTTATGTTCCCGAAACCATGAGCAGGGTTATATAGTGGCTTGTAGGGCACTGAGAGAAAAACATAGCTTCCCCTTACATGTGGAGGAGGAAGAAAGCTCCCGTACAGCCATTACAGGAGAGCAGAGCCACCCGCAGGCCCAAAGTGCCACTGAACAAAGTGGACCAGCAAGGTATTCTGGGAAATCTCCCTGTTGCCATTTATTAGCTTTGTCTGGGCATCATGCTGCCAATATCGAGGATTTATTTCTTACTTCAAAAAAGTCTCTTGAATTTAAAGTTTAACTTGAAAACAATCCGGAACTTTTCATACCAGATGGAAGAATAAAATGTTGTAAAATATGTGTGTCTTTAAAGACAGTTCAACATTTACTGGGGTGGGGGGTCCTAAACAGGAGAGGGTTTTCTAACAAAATGTTTTGCTTTGTGTTTTTTTTATTGGGAACAGGTGTGGGTAGTGCATTTTTTCTTGTTTATATTCGCCTTTTTGCAGGTTTTGATCTTTTGTCCAATTCTGCAGTAGACTAACTAGCAATCATACCATACATAAAATAATTCAAAGCTGCACCAATTTTCAATATTAATCACAAGAACATAGAGAAATAGCTAATATTCAGTGGAGACGCCATTTCACATAAAATAACAGTTTAGGGACAATCAAATTATCCTACCTAGACTAACCTACAAATTATCCTACCTAGACTAACCTACAAATTATCCTACCTTCAAGTGAGTACAACATTCTACTTTAGGCTGTAAACTGCAGTGAAAATGTCAATTGAGTAGTGTCCCAAAAGCCCTGTAATTTGAATGTTTCATTCCATTCATTCCATTTAGATCAGTTGTGGGTGTACCCTCAACAGTTTGTGCCTCTAGAAAGGCACAGTAGCAGGCCAGTCTGGCTGTATTTTTACTTCTGATGCTGAGATGCGCTGTCTGTTACAGAACATCATTCTCTCAAGTTGCCCTAAAATAGGCTGGCCACATAGGCCTACAGTATGCTCCTAGCAGGCCCTGTTATTCAGGAAGTCTGAACCCCTGTTCTGCCCCCTCTCCAATCCAAGTGGCTATTCCTCACGCGCCTAGAACCATAACGCTTCAATGTAGCCCAAGTATTTGTCATTTAACATTGAACATGTATGACCTTTTATGTGTGGCAGCCACAATGTTTTAATCTGATTATGCTACTTCAAAAGTCTCCTGCAGACTACCTGCGCACACGTTTGTCCACTCCACTCTAATATAATTCATCCAAACTGTGCACCGGCCATTTGAGGAATGGAAAAAGACATTGGGAGATTGTCAAGCCAAGCCTTCAATACTGCGTACAAGGTAGGGAGGGATTGTTCTCTGTTTGTCGAGAAGATTGACATGTGTTGCATATATTTTATAGAATTATAAATATAGCATTACATGTTGAAAATCTGACTCCCCCCTAGCTGATCATTGTCTGCAGCCGGCTCTGACCATGGTGTAATGAATCATCGACTGTCCCACAAAAGCATGCTGAACTGGTAAAGTTGATATCCACGTCTATGAACATATAGACGTGGATATCACCCCCCCCCTCCCCCTCACACAGGTATAAAGCATCATCCCCACAAAGACAAAGAGAACCACCTCCCTTGAAACCCTATGACAGTCTCTCTCCTTCTACCTCCCACCCCTTTCTCCCACTCCCTCTCTCTATCCTGTCATTGGTGTAAGTGAGAATGTATTCTCAGTCAACTCACCTGGTAAGACAAGGAATACATTTTTTAAATTATTTTTAAGTTGAGGCCTGGGAGCCCATCCACATGTGCCAGAGCCTGGGCTAACAGTGCAGCGTGGTGGGAGGGGGGCTGGAGGAGGGGGGTGCAGGGAGGTCGGGAGGTCGGGAGCATAAAAGCGCCTTTCTTCTCCTCCCTTGACTCGTCCTTTGAAGAGTGAACAGAGGGGTTGCCAAGGCGATGAGGTTGGTCTGTCTCCCACTGCGTGGTCCGGGAAGAGCTGCAGCTTGTTCTGACATTTACCCAGCCTGGGTTAGGGAGGGAGGGAGGGAAATGGAGGACAGAGAGAAGAGTGGGGACGAGAGAGAGAGGGAGGTATAAAGAGAGATGAAAAGACTGGGAGAGGGAGGAGGTGGTTGCACCTGTAACATCAGGGGGGGGGGTTGACTCTCGTTCTCTTGGAAAATTAGCTGTCTCTCCATTTATCTGTGCTTTTTATCTTCACTTTTCTCCATTCAGACTCTATTTCTGGCCAACTCTTTTATGTGGTCTTTCATTGAGACATGGCAGAGAGACAATTAGACAAAAAAAACTACCTCGAACACACATGGACCCAAGCCCTGAGACTGAGAACAGCATGCTAAAAACTGAAACACGCCACGGTGATGGGCAAAGTTTACAACACAAAGTGCTACGATGCTCAACGGCTTTCATTTCCCAACACATGAAAAGTTCTAGCTGAGTAAAAGAAGTAGATGCCAGAATGTTTCTTTTCAGTTTGCAGCCGATTACTGTGTGTTTTGCAGATGCGAGGATAGTGGCTATCCCACGCACCATGTATCCAGCCACGGTGTCAGCCCAGCCGGCAGGTCTCCTAAGCCCCTCAAAGTGACGTCAAAGGCCCCCGGCATCTCAAACGGCCCCTCTGTCATATCAAGGTGCATTCAAAAGCAATCTGTGTTTCCGCTTAAGAGGCAAATGGTGCCTTCAGACGACCCATATCTCGCAAATGCAAGCTGAGCAACAGAGGCAGAGGGGGAAATGTGTGGCATGGCGTGGGCAGAATACACAAGCTACCAGTGCGGTCTATTCTACAGTACACACACATGTATATGCCCGGTACCCTTCTAATGAAATGGTTAGCATGTGACAACACACAAAGAGAAGGACAACAGGAGGAGGGAATTCAATACAATGTGTCACAGTGGCACCAGTCTGGTTGATATCAAAGATGCGACACATTGTCCATTAAAGTGACGGTAGTTAGTGTGCGGCAGGTCCATATGCGGCGCTTTATGAACTTGAGAAAGACTATGCTAATGTGGAGTGTTTATGGAGAGACAGTGGAAGTACACAAGGCCCTCTGTCAGTTGCAAATGAGCTGTGCATTTCCTTGGCAGTAGAGAGATACTCTCTCTCTCTTTAAGCCTTACTCTGATTTTCGGGAAATCTTAATGAAGATGGGGGGTTCTATAGGAATGCAAATGCTCAAGGCTACAGTAAACCCCCTCTCTCTTCTTGAAAGTGAGTGAGCGCACACTCACGCACATGCATGAGCATGAACACATGACACATGACACGCGCGCAACCACACACGCACGCACACACACACAGACATGCACAGTCACACAAACACACCATCCCCCCTCGTTTCTCCCCTCTTCATCTCTCGACATCATAAACATACTGGAGCTGTAGAGCTTCATCTCTGGGCTTGAGAGAGACAGAGATCGTGACATTCCTACATCTGACGAGTAATAGTAACATTCCCGACAGTGATAATGATTTATCTTAAAGTGAGAAGGACTAGCTGTTGTTCTGGAAATGTTAGCTGTACTGGTACTCACAGGTGGTGGTAGTATGTTATTATCTTTTGTTATAAGTGGTAGTGTTATTGTTGTAGTCATAGTGGTAAGGGCAATGTAGGTCATTGTAAGATAATGGTCATGTCAGTCAATGTAAGATAATGGTCAGTCAATGTAAGATCACATGATAATGGTCATTTCAGTCAATGTAAGATCACATGATAATGGTCATTTCAGTCAATGTAAGATCACATGATAATGGTCATGTCAGTCATTGTAAGATCACATGATAATGGTAATTTCAGTGATTGCAAGATAATGGTCATGTCAGTCATTGTAAGACAATGGTAACATTAGTCATTGTAAAATAGTGTCAGTCATTGTAAAATCACAGCCATACTTGGGGGACAAATTATCTCCTTCTTGCAACTAGCTAGGTATTTACTTATCCAGTTCAGGTTCCCACGGGCTACTTCCCAGCTATCCCTCTCTCCTCAGTCCTCAGTCCTCAGTGACTTTGTACATCGCTGCAGTGCCTGGAAAGAAATAAAATAAAAATAATGACTGATTTCCAGCGTCCCCCCCGACATGTTCCCCCATCAGTCTTATCAGCAGCCCGAGGCACTTTTCCACAGACCAATGGGGGTCTCAAACTTGTTCCTCTCAGAAGCACGTCCCAACTGGCCCTGTGGTCCCGGGGGGTCAGTGTGTGTGGAGCGAGGCAGAAGGTGGGGATTTGAAGCCGAGGATACAGAGATGAACCCAGAGGGGCCCTCACCACCCTGAGACTAGTGATTGCATTGCCACCACTAATATATGCTAATGCATTCATCTCCAAAAGCGCCCGTGATTATTTAGAGTTCCTCAGCAACTGTTTTAGATTTCGCTCGCTTGCCTTTTTATGCAAAGACCCTTTTTTTTCTCTTTTCTCCATCGGCAGAGTGCACTTGCAGAGTTGCGGAAGATAAGGGGGGAGAGAGTAGAAATTTAAAAGATCATTGAATACTTTGCCCTCTATGTTAATGTGCCCTTGATGTGAGAGTGAATGCAAATCAAAACATGTCTACTTTTTGGGTTGGAAAATAGGAAAAAGAGAGATTTTATTCACTTACATGTTGCAATTTTTACAAAATTCTGATGGGAAGTATATACAGTAATACATTAAAATACAATTTCCATCTTCCTCTTAGCCTTTTAAATTGCCTTTTTGTTTTATTAACAGGGTGATTGCACTCTCTCCCCTCATCCGTAAAAGCTAGTGTGTCTCTGTTTGTGTTCTGAAATCGACACAAGTTGTCTCTGGTATTGGGTGAAGCGTGCATCATCGTTGTGATGCTGCTGTGTCGTTCCGCTTTGCTATCTGAGAGGCTTGCGTTCCGGCTGGCGTTCTGGCTGGCCTGCATCCTGGCCCGGCTGCGGTGGTGCTGTGAAGCAGCACCGTTGAGGGGATATCAGCGTAATACCAGACTGAATATGTTAGAGCATATTCCCTCTAATCCTGAGCACGGTGTAATCGGAGGAGACTGGGGCTCTTTACTCTGACAGGCCCGTGCACACGCCAGGGGACCACATCAACGGGGAGAGGCCAGTGTGTGTGTTTGTGTGTGTGTGTGTCTCTGAGAGGGCGGTGGATACAGGGAGGTAGAGGAAGAGAGTGGTAAGGTGTGGAGAAAGGCGGTGAAGAAAGGAAGACGGGAGGAGGTATGAAAGAGAGGAGAGGGGTCGAGGGGAGGAGAGGAGAGAGGAGAGGAGGCTTGTGAGTGAGGCACAGGGAGGGGACAGAGGTAAGCCTGAAGACAAGCAGAAGAAAATGAGCTTGAGGGGAAAAATAAATCAGAAAAATGTAAAAAAGGAAAATAGACAAAATCACAGAGATTTAAAAAGGATTTGGAAAGCCGCAGGGATTTTCAGACAATTTGGATAAGATATCTGGAAATGATAGTGCTGCCCATATGCGCTGCAGAGAGCAGCATCTGCAGCATTAATTACAATAGTACCTCCTCTCCCCACCCCACCAGCCCACCCCTGCTTCTCCACCACCTGTTTCCTTTCTAGGGTACTCGCTGTACGTGAGTGAAATCCAGGAATCTGCTTCCATCCACCAACCACCACGTCTGACGCAACTGGAGAGTAAAGCCCAGGGAGGGACAGGGATGCCTCCCTCCCTCCCTCTCTCTCTATCTCTCTCTCTCTCTCCCTCCCTCCCTCCCCCTCCCCCTCTCTCTCTCTCCCTCCACCCCTCTCTCTCTCTCCCTCCATCCCTCTCTCTCTCCCTCCATCCCTCTCTCTCTCTCCCTCCACCCCTCTCTCTCTCTCTCTCCCTCCATCCCTCTCTCTCTCTCTCTCTCTCTCTCTCTCTCTCCCTCCCTCCCTTCCCCTCCCCCTCTCTCTCTCTCTCCCTCCACTCCTCTCTCTCTCTCCCTCCATCCCTCTCTCTCTCCCTCCATCCCTCTCTCTCTCCCTCCATCCCTCTCTCTCTCCCTCCCTCCCTCCCTCCCTCCCTCCCTCCCTCCCTCCCTCCCTCCCTCCCTCCCTCCCTCCCTCCCTCCCTCCCTCCCTCCCCCTCTCTCTCTCTCTCTCTCCCTCCATCCCTCTCTCTCTCTCCCTCCATCCCTCTCTCTCTCCCTCCATCCCTCTCTCCCTCCATCCCTTCCACTCTCCATCCCTCTCTTCATCCCTCCTGCCTCTCTCCGTCAACCCCCAGTGGGTATCTTGATGTCCAATCTATTAGGTAGTGAGACACAGAGCAAGTAAAAACTCTCTTTCAATTGAAACACTTTAGCCCTGTGCTGTGCTTATGTGTGCTTTTTTGTTGTCCTGCTGCTGAATTGAATTCAGCGATTCAACCATAATATCACGATGGAAAGATTGCCAGGACCTGTGCAGGGAAATACTTGTTTGTTGTGTGTGCCTATGTCGGTTCTAAGACGTAATGAAGTTTGCTATGTGGTGTTTTTATCATGTATAGCTATTAATCACAAAGATTACATCTGCTAAATAGGGGTTGTTTTCATTCCCCTTTCATGTAATAGGAGAGGTTAAACACTGATTTACTAGATTCAACCTAACAAAACATTAATACGAATACACAAGCCTAAAAAACCTTCAGATTGTGGATTTGAGAGGCAGGAGTTGTAAGAGGCAACCTACCCAGATAGGGCAGTAGGGAATAAATAGTAAGCTATCCAATGTCCACAACAGCGTTGTGCAGTGTCAGAGGTCTTGGCAAGAAAGAGGATTTGTGCTTCAAAAGCATGAAATCAACTCTAAAAGTCGGCCGATTTCTCTCTAAAGTAAAACTGGTAGGCCTTTGGGCTTATCTGAATGGATCCCGCAGCTGGGATGGGGGTGGGAATGAGGGACAGGGGAGTTGAGAAGGCATGGCAAGCTTCTTAGCATCAAAGATCTCTACACCACAGAGCACACTCTGAAAACAGTTTTGCCTCTCTGCTTAACTTCTCTCCACTTTCCTGCTGGCCCCAACCACTTCTGTTTTTTTCAACAGAGCAATTCAATAATTTAGTGCAAATGTAGTAATTATGACCACTGGTTCTGGAAAAATGGTATGGATTCCAAAAGTCCTGGTCCGACCCGTGTCAGTCAAAGAGAAGGGAAGTTAAGAAACAGAAACTACAATCAGCACATCTCCTCTCCACTCCTCCAAGACAGACTGCCAGGCTGTGGCCCTTTCCTGCTGTCATCTCCATACCTGCATGCCCCTCCCTTCATCACAGCACCCTGGCAGGGTTTAGGTTGATGTGGGGTGCTGAGATAGAGATGGTGGCCAAGGACAGTCGAGATGGATGCGAGAGCAAACCACTGTGAAAAATAATAATAATAGTAATACTAACAAACAACAAAATAGTGGTAGCGAGAAAGAGATAGAAAATTGCATTTCCTTTTTTTCCCTCAATCCATCTGACCTCCAGCTGAGATTTGGATGCTTTACTTCTTGCGGTGATGTCGGGATCCAAATAGCTACAGCGAATAAACAAGATTAGTGATTTGGACATGCCAGTAAATCTTATCATGTTGGAGCAGAGAGGGAAGCAGGGAAACAGGACCAAAGCAATGGGGTCGGCAGAGGCCAAGACACAGGCAGAGACAGACGCATGAAACAATTGATCCTTTTCTTGTTTCTACTCTCGTCTTTTGTTACTCACACTGGAGAGATGGAGAGATGGTGATACTATATTCCGGCAGCAGAAATTGCAACTTTTGTTCTCCACGGGCTCGTGACTTGGTCAAGTCCTCTGTTCTAGATGCAGTGTTTCCACTCTCAGTGTGAGATAGAGGCGTACTGTGTAGAAGTGCTGGGAGGCATCATCTCAGAGAAGCATGGAGAGATACACCCCAGTGGGGGTTCCGTCTCGTTTTTCTTACCGTATCAAAAAAACATGTCTTACCCCAAGACCATCATCAAAACCTCTTTATAAAATGAAAGAGCAAGTGAAAACAGAGCTCATTGTCAGAAACTATTCCACCAATGCGTTTTCGGTTGGTTGTTTCATCAGTTGAAATAGCCAGTTGATGTGGACAATATGGGCTGGCGATGGGGAATCTGAGGAGGGTCTTTGAGCCCAGATTCCAGCCTAATTGTCTTGCTCAGTGTGAAAGGATACGGCACAAAGCCTCTTGACGTTAAGCAGCCTGGAGGCTTAGCTAGCGCCGACTACCCGGATGGTCTTGGGCTGTGGTGTACGGATGAATAGCATACTTGGGCAACAGGGTCTGTTAGTGACTGACTGTAGGCAACAGTGGTGCAGATGGAAGATCAGGAGTGGGATTGGAGTGATTCCTAATGGAGAGAAAATGTCAAAACAACTCCAACCAAATCAGTTATCAAGGCAGATATTTTGGAGACTATCGCCAGATGTAGAAATTGTTCAAAGGGAAAATTAGATATGGGATTTGGGGTTCTGACATACTGTAGAATCATCACTGTCTATAGTTAAGTATACTTAAGACTAACAACAAGGGGTAATCGCGATAAGGATTTAGGTCTGTCACAGTGTCTTGGCATTAGTGCATGAGGGTGAGGGAACAACAATATCTTTGACACGAACATGAAAAAACAGATTATGAAGAATAACAGTCTGGGGCACTCCCTGCTACATGCAGGGATGACAACAACAAAAAAGAAACCAAAAAAAATACAGATTTTCTGTTTCTCTGTCGGTGAACAGACGTTGATCTCTTCAAATCCCTGTGTATCTCATGGTAAATCTTAGTAATGTGGATTAGGACCTGTACAAATATATATACATAGTTATATCACAGGAACAGATTGGGCCAGACTTCCCTACAAAACAAATCCTCACTGAAAAAACTGGAATTACTCCAAATTAAGGGGTAGAATAGCAACAGTCCCTGTCATCGCCCGTCATGTCTGCCTAGTTCCTAAAACACGCACAAATTCACTCACTCACGCACACAAAAACACACACACACTGTGCAGGCCTGGAACACACCGTCCCATCCATTTAATCCAAGCTCTCTGTAGCCCACGTCACTTCCTGTCCATTAAGGCAAGCTTTTCTCCCAGCATGCAACCAAATCCCCTCCGCTTTGGACTCATCACAGTATAAAGAGCCACAGCTGCTCCACTCTGTCTCACTCAGTCACACTGTGATGTGGTCACTCTCTCTCTCTTTCTGCTCTCTCTTTATCTCTGTAATGCACTCTGTTTCCTCTCTTCATCCTCTCTCTCTCTGCTTTCTCTTTCCCTCTCCCTCTGCTTTTTCTCACTCTCTCTCTCTGCTTTCTCTCTCCCTTTCTCTCTCCCCCTCTCTCCCCCTCTCTCTTTCTCGCTCTCGCTTTGCACACACACACAGATGCCAATATGGCTGCAAACAAACACAGAGAGACACACACACACAGTATACTCCCACGCACAGACCTTTGCGCCCACATTCACTCCAACCACAGCATCATAACATATATGTTCATATTACTGCGTGTAATTAGTGCATGTTGCATACCACATAGTGATCAACCTTCTTATAGGGTGAATACCACTGATAGACCTGACTTATATCTCCGGAGGCTGGTTAACTTCCGTTGGATTGGTTGGTATATTCATCGATAGTCATTACACATGAAAACACCATATTGAGAGTTTACTTCAACAGTTATGTAATAAACAAACTTTCCAAAGGAGAAGTAACAGTAAGGTAAATCCATTCACTTTTTGACAGCACTATTTTTTACTTGAACGAAACCTTCCATACATATTTGAAGTGCTCAGAAATTGTATTTTTGGACCCGAACACCAAAACATTCAAGAGATAAAAGTGCTCAAAGTCGACCTATTTTAGATACCCCCCAATACCATGAGACATCCATGTCTTTATCACTGGAAAATATAAACAGTTGAGATTAATATGATTTAAAAGCAGACTGTCAAACTGTTTAATCATTTATTGAAGAAAAACAAAACGTTTTGTTATTTAAATTATTAAAAGTTTTAACCATAAACGTAAATGATCTAAAATCGCATGAACTTTTTCATATTGGCATATGTTGTACCATATTTTAAATCCTCTGAGGTTTTTGTGTTGTGCCCGCCATTGGTTGAGACTCAACATGCTCTTGGCTAATACGCACTAAAATGTAGACTTTAGACACACATCAAAGAATGTTGACTTCAATGGCCATATCTGTTGTTTTAAATTATACTCTCAATCCTCCATAGAAAACCTATTAAAATAATAGAAATATAGATAATAGAATAGACATGACCATGGTGGGTGGACCGGCGGCCATCTTTGCGGTAGTTAGAAGTTAAAATGTAAATTAAATTTAAAGCTGCAATATGTAACTTCTTAGGCGACCCTTCCAAATTCACATAGAAATGTGTGTTATAGATCCGTCATTCTCATTGAAAGCAAGTTTAAGTAGTGGTAGATCTGTTCTATGTGCACTATTTCTATTATTGTATCTTTTAGTTTCAGTTTTGTACACCAGCTTCAAACATCTGAAAATAAAATATTTTTGTTAATGGAAAAGATATTTCAGATGGTATGATTCTCTACATTATACTTGCTTGTTTTGTACCATAAACCCGAAATTAGGCAAACTATTACAATTTTAGCAACTAGGAAATGGCAGAGCGATTTCTACATAGTGCATCTTTAAATGTCAATGATGTACCAGATAAATTGCAGTGGTCTGAAGGGATAGGTCCATTCTATGAATTCTATGACTGAAATGACACCCACCCTGTATTCAAGAGCATCTTGTGTCTCAACCAATGGCAGGCACAAAACCTGAGATGATGTAAAATAGGGTCTAAGCTACAACATATATGAATATGATACAAATCTGAAATGATGTGTTTTTAGATAATTGATGTTAAATCTAAAAAACAAATCAGTTTTTCATTCAAAACATTTTTTTCTATAAATTATCAAATAAAGTAGTTTGACAGCCTGTTTGTAAGCTTTGAAATGATATCAAACTCAATTGTATTTATTTTCCAGTGATGAAGACATAGATGTCTCATGGTATGGTGGGGTATGCAAAATGGGTCAGCTTTGAGCACCACTATCTCCTGAATGGTTTGGCATTCAGGTCCAAAAAGTAACTTTATGACCACTTCTTCCATGGGCAAACATGTATGGAAAGTGTTGTTTAAATTTAAAGGGATGTTTTCAAAAGTGATTGAATTCACATGGATTTATCCAGTATAAAATTCTGGAATGTTCTCTGAAAAGAAAAGAAAAACACAGACTCTCAAGACATCCACTACAAACACTATGTTGAAGATATGTCAATATTCCCCAGAAGCTGGAGAAATAAATAAATTAGGAATTCCATCCCCGTCACATGCGCTGAACACCTGCTCAATCCTGGGGACTTCTGTGTACCAAGCTGTGAAGTTTTTATTTCCAGAATAAATAGCAGCCAGGTGAAAACGTGAGTTTTCTCCCGACTCTGCCAGGAGCCACAGCATCTGTCGGCTGACAGTGAGCATAAGGCCCCAGCACTGCCCAAATAACGACTAGACCAGATCACTGCGACTTAGGCATCTAAACCCTGTTTAGGATAATATCAGTAAATATATTGCAATTGTCCTTAGTAATTCACTGGACTCTTTCCCCCCTGGGACATCCCTATCTGATACCTTTTGATCCCAAACTGGATTATGTGGGACTAATACACGCCAATGCGAGTTTGTGTTTGTGTGTGTGTGTGTGTGTGGAGAGGAGAGGAGGTAGAGGTTACAATATAATAGAGAACTATGATCTGATCCTGCCATAAATGACCATGCTTATTGAATGCCATGGTGAAACCTATAATGAGTTCAAATTGCAGCTGGGAAGGATGAAAAATTCCTGCCACTAGTTGGTGTTGGTGCGAACAGATCGCTGTTTGATTTCCTTTATGGCCAGCTCAACGGACTATTGTACGATTGGACCAGAGAAGAACGCACTTAAGCCTGACAAGACCCAAGCTATTAGAGCAGACGCCCTTTAGGCAAGGTAACATTGTGCGAGTGTGAGACCGGGTGAATGTGTGTACTAATCTGTATGATGTGTTTGCCTCAGATGATATGTGTGTGTGTGTGTGTGTGTGTGTGTGTGTGTGTGTGTGTGTGTGTGTGTGTGTGTGTGTGTGTGTGTGTGTGTGTGTGTGTGTGTGTGTGTGTGTGTGTGTGTGTGTGTGTGTGTGTGGATGTATACTGGTGTGTACGTGTGTTTGTACTGACCGAGAGCCGGTGAAGGTACTGTATGTGTGTTGAATATTAAACTGCAGGAGATCTTGTAGAGCTCTGATAAATGCATTTATGGAAAAGTCAGCCCTGCTTTATCTCCTCATTGCAGGTTAGATCGCCAGATAAAAGAATTGGGGCTCCAAAAATATAAATAAAGAATAAGCGCAGGGAGATAAGAAGCCGGCTCCTCGGTGGTTCAGTACCTGCTCCTCGCTCCCCTCCCAGCCCACACCGCCTGCCTCCACATTCTGCTGCTCATCAGGATGGCCCCTACCACTAACCCAGGGCCCTATTCAGGCCCCTATCACTAACCCAGGCAGGCACTTGCACAGATAGGGCTCAACCAGTGCCCGGGCACCAGCCGTTAAACCCTCCTATGAAAAAGTGTCCTTGCAGTGCAGTGAATTTTTTACATTTTCTGAATTACATTTCCTTTGATCTCTTTACATTTTTGGTTTTCATTTTAAATGTAACTATTTGCTCATCAAACTAGCTAATTTCATAAGCTCTTGAATCTCGGAAAATAACCCTCGCACCGCCCTCCCGCCCCAAGAGCGCTGTGGGCGCGGGGCAGAGAAACTTGAATGCTGGTAGGAGGATACTTTTGAGTTGGATCTGTCAATCTGACTGCTTGTTAGTAAGAGGAAGATGGTAGTAGCAGAACAAATTCAAATCACAGCAGGCACGTGCACCAATAGGGCTTTAGCGGTGCCTGAGCCTCTGCCCTTTTGCCCTCCAATGAGAAAAGCGCCCTTTCAGATTGGTAGCAATTTCTCATTAATACATTTTTATTTTACTTTTAGTCTCCTTTCTCTGTTGTTCTGTGACAAATTGCACATCAAACTAGCTAATTTAAAATGTTTGAATCTTGGAAAATGTACTGACGCCTAGTGATAGTATTGTTTAGTGGCACACCGGCTACTTTTTGAGTTGGACGTCGTCTCTCGCGGTCAGAGACAGGGAAGGGTTTAATACAGCCGTTTTAAAGTATGCCTAAAGTGCAGATGTTAGCAGCAGAACAAATTCCAATCACAGGATACGAGTAGGCTAGTTGAATTGTTACAACAGCATAGCTAACAGTTAGCTAGCTAACTAGTTTACTGATTTACAACATCGACATTCTCTATTTGTCGTCTTCTGTGAGCAGTAGGCTAGGTAGCTTGCTTATGTTGGGATGAAAGGCATTTGTTAAAATACAAAAGATGTGTTGAAATGTGGCTACATGAGCAGTAGAGAATTATGAATATAAGAAATTTGTGTTTCACCAATTGTTTGCACCAATTGTAACCCAAGGCTCTGTTCAGGCCCTATCACTAACACAGGGCCTTGTTTAGTGATATGACGCCATTCTCCTAATGGAACCTGATGGAATGACTCAGACATTCTCGTGTATTATTCTGCTATGGGGATGTAGAGTACAGTACATGTACTGGTAGCATATTCCTCACTGTTATCCACTCCACCTCTCCCCATACGCAGAATACTTTTTCATAACCTAAGGCTGCTGTGCTGTGGCACAAACATTTCATGTAACCTTTTGCTGTGGAGGAAATATACTCAAGCAGAATACCTTGAAAGCATTTAACCTCCACCTCTAACACTTGTATATTCCCTCTCTGAGCCTCTCTTACACTTCCTCTCTCTCAGCATCTCTTACTCATTCTATAACAACCCGGTACTTCTCTCTTTCTCTCACTATATATCTCCTTTTTTTTACCTCTCTCTGCGTCTTTTCACATCCCTGGTTCTCTCTCTCTAGCTATCTCGCTACATCATATCTCTCTCACTCCATCTTTCTCTTTCTCTACATCTCCCTCTCTCTCTCTCTCTCTCTCTCTCTCTCTCTCTCTCTCTCTCCTCCTCCTCATCTCTCTCTCTCTCTCCAGTGTGCAGGCAGAGCCAGCAGATAGGGTTTCCAGCCTTGGCCCCTGGGGGTGTTGCTGATGGAATGTGTTTGGGAGGCCTGCAGCTTTCTCTCTCTCTCCCTGAGTCACATGGAAAACGGTCCCACTGGGGAATGGACCAGTCCCTGTTTACAGCACAGAGGAGAGGCAGCACCATGGAATCACCACCGGCCATCCTAAACACCCTACAAAGATAGGTCCACACGATCCCCCCCAAGTTACAACGTTTTACTGCTGGTTGAAGAAAGAGAGAGAGAAAACCTGCCAATGGCTGAAAGTATGCTGGCTTACATCCAGTCACGGTGGAAGTCTCTTTTCTAATTCCTGTTTCATGTTCCCCGACATGAGAATTTAATTTATGAGCATGACAGAGGAAGAGATGCCTTTATACTCACAGTAGACACATACACAGACACACCGAAATATAGCAGCCGCTCACAAAGGCACTGGCGAAAGCCTACAATGGAAATATAGAGAGTAGCACACACATGTACACACACACACAATGCTGTCACAAATTACTGCTAATTCGCTCAGGCGGGGATCTCAGGAGATTAAACTCAGAGTAATTTACAGTATTTTTGGGTGAGACCTACTGTTTCACACTGACTTCCATTTAAAAATCGAATTTATTGATTTTCACAATTGAGTTTTTCCGTCGGGTGACCCCCCAGCAGTTAAATATTCATAAGTAATTAAAAATAAAAGATGCACATTTTGTACGTTTGACCTGTTGTAATATACGGCACAGTGTATAATATGCTCAATCTAGCGTACTGTCCAACTCTGAGGCGTACTGTCCCACTCTGAGGCGTACTGTCCAACTCTGAGGCGTACTGTCCAACTCTGAGGCGTACTGTCCCACTCTGAGGCGTACTGTCCCACTCTGAGGCGTACTGTCCCACTCTGAGGCGTACTGTCCCACTCTGAGGCGAAGCGGTTGCTGCGCAGGTGGGAAAACAACATTAGCAACTTGCATGTTTCAAGTTGATTAGAACTTGATGAAAGAGACACTGCAATCTCCGGATTTGGCAGATAGAGTGCCGGCAAATATCTTCATAACATTACAGTTGTTAGTGTGGTCATTTTATAAATGTATATTGTATATGTATGTATGTATGTATGTATAAATGAAAATTGGTTCCCATTATTACATTTAGATACGATAACTGCACAGAGCAATACAAAAAATGTAACTTGGAAAAGCTATAGAAACCTTTAATTAAAGAACTACTGCTGTTCAGACAACTGGGGAGATAGAACCGGGTGTATGCCTTGAAAATCCCTTTTAAAGAGAGAGGGAGCGAAAGAGGGAGAGCGGGAGAAGATAAATGAGTGACAATATAGGGATGAGTTTTATTCCCTGGGTAAAGCTGGGTAAATCTGACCTGTATGAATCCAATAAAGAACATTAAGACAGAATGAAACTCAAATCCTCGATGGCTCACTTTTGTGCGAGGGGAAATAAGGGGTAAGCTTTTTGCCCTCTGTTTCAATTCTCTCTTCTTCTCTATTTCATTTCTCCAAGCAGCTTTTCATGCTTCTGCCATGGCAGGAGAGTGGGGCAAGCTGGCACAGCGTGAGTCTACCCATCTTGAGAAATGATGCATTGGATGCGACGCTCCCTGCTGAAACCATGCTGGGGCTGAGCTGTCGACTGGGACGCGGCCCAACTCTAATCAACCAACACCAGTTTAAAAGTAGCCATGGGTAGTTACACAGGGCTGCACCCGAGGGAAGACTTGGAAGGAAAGGATCACTTGGGCTTTTCAGCTGAGGCAGCGAATATAGACGCTAGTCACCAAGCGCCAACCACTAGCCCCTTGTAGGAAGTCAAGGGAATGTGACGAGAGGGGAGGAAGATGGGGGAGGAAAGGGGAGGAGGGGACAGGAAACAGGGTTTAGGGAGAGACACCTACCCTTAATTAGGAGCCCCATCAGGGGACATCCTGGAGATTTGAGCTAGTGTGTATGTGTGTGTCTGTGTGTGTGTGTGTGTGTGTGTGTGTGTGTGTGTGTGTGTGTGTGTGTGTGTGTGTGTGTGTGTGTGTGTGTGTGTGTGTGTGTGTGTGTGTCTACGTGTGTACGTGTGTGCGCATCTGTCAGCAGATGGAGGCACACTGAGGTTATCTCTAGGGCCTACGGTGAGAGGCAGACAGAGTATATATTGACTGACAGAAAGAGAACACACAGTCAGACAGACAGACAGACAGACAGCGCTAGCTGCTCATGAGACCACAGCAATAAAGACAACACCCAGGAGGATCCTCATCATGGTTTGTCATCTTAATAATCAGCCTCCCTCCTTCTTCCCTCCCAGAACACCCTTGTCCTCAAAAACACACATCTAAATAACCCCTCCTCCCCATCATCTCCCCATCAATGTCAAAAGCACAGCCTTCCCCCACCACCAGCACTACCACCCCCTCTCCCTCTCCCCTATTCCAGTTCTCATTTCATCCTGATCCCTACTGTAAAGCCTTCTCCAGTAGGATACATTTTTTTTTATAGATTTTATTGTCAGATACACCGGATAGGTGCAATGAAATGTATTGTTTTACAGGGTCAGCTATAGTAGTACTGGCACCCCTGGAGGATATTAGGGTGAAGTGCCTTCTCAAGGGCATATCAACACATTTTTCGCCTTGTCGGCTCAGGTATTTGAAGTAGTGACCTTTAGGTTACTGCCCCAACGCTTTTACCGCTAGGCTACCTGCCACCCTAAACTCCTTGAGGTTAATGAATACCTCTCCTGAATATGCTTAAATAAAACAGGGCCGCAAAACAAGTGGTAACATGGACTACAACAGAAGAAAAGCAAGATAAAAAACTACAGTGGATGAAAAACATCATCCAGGGGCCATGTTCATTTTACAACATTTACCAAAGATCAACAATATATTCTTGAGTAATTTATATGTTTTGCAGCATGTACAAGTACAGTAATCCTCAAAAATTATTTGTAAAAATATTTACACCCCCAAAAATATTCACAATAACTTTTCAAACCTATTGCATGGTCACTGTCTGCACCTGTTCTCATGCTAGTTGTTTCTAGAGAGCTAGGATCAAATAGGAAGTCATGCGACTCAGATATCTGCTATATGATACTATTGACTATTTCATGTTGGGATGGAGTCAAGACACTTTCTGGAAAACAAGTGGTAACATGGACATGATTACCTACAAGAGAACAACAAAATCTAGAGGATATAATCAGTTGATTGTTGAGGATGGGACTCGCGTGTTATCTCCATGTGATTCAGAATCCAAGAACAGAGAAGAGATGCCGTTAAAACCACTGTAGAAATCACTGTACTTCTCTCTCTCTCTGATGAAGAGAAATGAGCAGTATGTCTATGCTGTACATATGAGTTATATTGTATTCGCTATCAGCCAATACATTCAGTGATTGTAATGCTTACTAAGAGTTTCTCAAGACTGAAGAGAGCCAAGCAGCGATCGTAAATCACACCAGCATGGATTAAGTCCAGCCAGGTGATCATATCAGGGAACCCTCTCTCTCACTCAGCACCTATAGCTGGCTGGCCCCAGCCCGGCCCGACATTCAGATCCTTTGGCTCTCTGGCATGGGGATATTTGACATGGAATGCTAACTGTGAGAGAAAATCTGCCCCTGATTCTCATGCCTTCACCACAATCCCCCCTCTCTTACTAAAGTAGGTCCTAGTCAGGCAGAGCCAATCTGGGAGAAGAAGGAAAAAAGCCTAAAAATAAGGAAACAGCAAATAAACAAAAAAGACAAGAAGAAATCAAAAACGTATCTTGGTTCCATCTTTGGATGAGCCACAACTAAATGCTTCCAGTCTGATCCGTAGGGGTGGAAATGAGCCTGCGAGCCAAGAAAAAGCATTGTCTTTTGGATGAGGAGTTATGAGAAGAAAACACTGTGTAGCCTACATACAAGAGTCGGCACGGCGCACAGCTCTCAGCAACAAAAAAAACAGGAACAGTGAGCCGGTGTAATCCACCCAAGACATAAGCTGGGGGGTGTAATTGAAGCAGCGCCGACAGGAGCACAAAAAAACACAAGATTGGAGATTGAAGGGGGTGTGTAGGGAGGGTGCAGGGGGAAATGATTGCAGATGGTTCATTTCCTGTTTTGTTTTTTAGGGACATGGTAAGGTCAGGGTTATAGCGTCACTGCTCCCCGGGTCACTTGTTATCTCTAAGATGCAGGGGTAAATCCACACCACCTTCCCGCGTAGCGTTTCTCCAAGAGCATCGGCTTCCGTGGTTAGGCCAGTTCATTTCCTCCCAGACACTCTGCGTTTTCCCTTCTCTTCCCTTCCTCCTTCCTTCCCGTCCTGTGTTGTAAAAACCCTGCATGCATGCACCATCTTCTTCTCCACTCTTCAAAGATTCCAGAGCACCTTGGATGTGTCTCTCCGGGGAGCGAAGAATAAAAAGAGGGAGAGAGGAAGAGGGAGTGAAAACAGCAGAGGAGAAATGGAGAGAAGGAAGGAAGGAAGGATGGATGTTGGGGGAAAATAAGCAGGTTGTTTTTTTATAATGTTTGCAGTCTGTCCTTTTGATGCACACACCAAAACAGCCTGGAGCCCTGAGCCGCCAATCCCACAATCCCACAGGCTGATGTGACAGTCGGCTTGGCAGCCGCCCCGCAACAGGCCAGACTCACCCCACTCCTCCTTCTAGCTATCCTCCGCCCCGTCCTCCACGCACCGCTCCTCGCCATCCTCCTCCCTCTTCCCTCACTACCCATCCTCCTATCCCACATGCCAGCTCTCAGTTTGCATTCCAGGATCAAACCTCGCCACTCTGCCAACCGTTCTACCCGTGATGCCAATGTCTTGGCATCGAGCGGGTGCCATAAAACTGGCACACCGTTGCACGGCGGATACTGCTGCCCGCTTACACTCAACTTTATAAAAAAAAGAACACCGCCAGAGAAGAGGAGGGGAGAATCCTCTTTGTGTTGCTGCTCCATTAAAGCAGCCCAGAGCTGACTGAGACAATAACACAACATGGCTGTGGAGGCTGTGGTGCTGGAGTCCGATGCAGCGGAGCAGCACCACCAGTCTAATGCAGGCAGGAGTCAGGAGCAGCCTTGCCAGACAGAGAGAGAGGGATGGCACCCCATCTAAACCCAGACACCTCCCAAACCAACACCCAATTTCACGGAGAAATTCATAACGATAGTAATGCATATGCTGAATAATAATTGAATAATAATAGTGATTAGGAAGAAGGGGTCATAATAATAACGACGGTTATATATAGTCATTATATACAGCCGTTGCTGGCAGGGGTGTTTGTGATCATCGCCGTCACTGTTCTTTATTGTCTGTCACGGCCGTTAAGAGGCGATTAAAATCAATCGTGGGTGCCCCGCTCTCCCTGCGGCCTGCCAGCACGCCTCGCTCCCTAGCTGCAGTGCTCCCTCCCGTCCAGAGCTCTTGAGGACGGTGATGGCTCTCCGCAGAGCACCCCGTCCCCTCTCCTCCCTCCCTATCTCCCATCCCTCCCTCCCTCCCCTCTCTCCAGCACCACTACTCCTCTATACTCTGCCATGGATTGAGATAGCTATCAGCGTGAGGCACGCTTTTAATTGATCTCGGTCACAGTTTAATGTGAGGCACGGATTAGCTCTTATCACACCGCATGAGAGAGAGGCGAGAGTTTTTCGGGAAAAGGAGATCACACTCCCCAACGTTAAAACCCCAGAGCCCTCCTTGAAATGGATGCTCTGGCTCTGGAGCGACCCACATAGACAGGAGAGAGAGAGCCGGCTGGGTGGTGGGAGCAGGAGGGACGAGGGACAGGGGACATCAGGCTGGGCCTTTATCCCAGTGTCGGTGTGACGTGTTGGGGTTGGCTCTGGGCTATTTATGGCCTAGTGTGGAGCTATAGTTTGGTGCTGGAGCTGGGCCTGCGGCTGTTTAATCACCAACTGTTATGTTAGTGGGATTTATAGGACAACCACTTCATATGGAGGTGAAGCATGGGGAGAGATGTGGCTGGGTGGTTCACCAGAGAGCCACTGGGGACCATGGGGACAGCCAGAAAGCATGTCTGGGACTGGGCCGTGCTCTCTATCTCTCACATCCATATTGACATCCATCGTCTGAACTCCTGTTCAATCATACTGCAGTCGTTGCGATTCCCCTTGGTTCAATAAACCGCCAGATAAATTACGCACAGGGCAGAGCGGACGACGTTAATCAGCGAATTACACAGGTTCAAAACACGGGTGAATATTATGAACATCCTGCTGCGACCACCACACACACTCACATCAGTGGAGGCAAAAATAACTTTACTCTTTTTTATCCGAAGTGAATTTCAAAGTGCTCCTCCACTGTAGTTTAAATGCCAGGGCGACATGAAAAAAAAGAACAGAGAAAATGCGGCGCAGTGTGCCAACTGGTAGAGATTCAAACCGAATGAGAGGAACGTCATTACAGCTGAATAGAAATGGCAGTGTCCTTGTTTTGTTATTTTCGGTAGGCAAAAAGAGTCCCTTTTCAAATAAGGGAACGTTGTGAAATTCTCTGTCAAACGAGCCGGAAGAGGGAAAGACAATGAAAGGAGGAACAGAAGCTTGGTTAACAGAAGAGTGTGACATCAAAGAGGACAAAAGCAGGGGAGGATGTGGGGATGAGGGAGAGATGAAGGAGGGATGAAAGGGGTGGTTGGTGGTAAATCTCCTTTAACACAACATCCCGGTGGGATTTCGGAGCCCTGTTTATATAGAGAGGAAAATCTGTTTGCCATTTTGGTTCATTTATATGTGGTTCATAGATAGCAGAGTCTGGCGGCTCGAGGGGCTGCAGACGAGCAAAACAAATCCAGCTACCCCATGGATCCTCTGCCTCCTCTCTGCCTCTTCTTTCGCTCCTCCGCTCCTCTACTCTCTCGCCTCCGAGGTTTTCCTCCTTCAGAACGTCTCCACTGACAGTAGCCTATAGTTCAACAGCCTCTTCACAGTCCCTCCCTTTGCTTTGCTCTGAGTTCCCCAGACAACACTTAGCCCTGAGGATGTATGATGAATCAGTGACAGCTTGATGTTCCATTCGGCCCATGGAGGAAGGGGGAGAGTTGAGGGAGGAGGAGGAGGACTGTTTTGACTGGTGTCAGACATTAGATTAACTTGTTAGACTGAGTGTCAACAGTCGATAGACAATACCATCTCCGGAAAAAAACAAGAGATGTTAAACGGTAGCATACATGTAATCAGGTCTTATTTTCAATGACAAACCACTCATTGGGGATAGATCGCCCAATAAATCCTGATCCACAAGCTATTGATCAACAAATTGTATAAGCAAATTAAATGAAAACCGTTTTACAACTCCTGATATGAAGCATTAGGGCTCGTGCACCAACACACACATAGGTTTATGAGTACACGCCAAATGTCTCGGCAACCTCAGACTTCCCCCACCATAAAAAATATATATTTATGAGAGCATCAGGCCATTGAGCCATGGCAATGTTTGCCATTTTCTCTTCGCTTTATGATTCCATCAATGCTCCAAGATTGACTTGGAGAGCTCCTACAGAGTCACCCTCCATAAGGAATGCATATAATTCAACAACAACACGTATCTTTTCTTCATAAAACATACACTCATACTATTACCAGCCCTCAGCAACAAACTAAACCATCCTGGAAAGAGAAAGGATTCTTGGCTTGGGAATATGGAGAGGTGGGGTGTGGGGGAATGGATGTGGCTGAGTGAGTGTGTTTAGCCAAGTTTCTATTTTTCTTCACCACCACATACAGTGCTAGCAAACACAGAGGGCCCTGTGTTTTTCCTTGCAACAGAGAAAGCAACAGACTGGCACATCAGGGGACACTGCCAACTGAACAATCACCAATCCAGGCTGGCAATTTTCACCCAGTCGTTTCTAATGTCCGTGGCGGGCCAGATGCTCAGAGAATATGCAGGGCAGTCAAACACAGAGAGGGGCAGGCTTTGAACCAGAGCCCAGTGGAGAATTCCTGGGCATCTCTCCTCGCCTGCTTCTGTGTAACGGTATTTTAGTGTGACTGACTGTGTGTGTGGGGTAATGGGGTGTATACTGTATGTGTGTGTGTGTGTGTGTGTGTGTGTGTGTGTGTGTGTGTGTGTGTGTGTGTGTGTGTGTGTGTGTGTGTGTGTGTGTGTGTGCGTGCGTGCGTGCATTCGTTCAAGTGAGCATATTAAATCAAATTGTATTTGTCACATCTGCTGAATACAACAGTTATATTAGTCCTTACAGTGAAATATTTAGTTACCAGCCCTTAACCAACAATGTAGGGATTTTAAAAAGGTAAGTGAACAAAAGAAAAATGGTAACACAATAAAATAACAATAACGAGGCTATGGGTAAGAAGTCAATGAGCAGGGGTACGGGTTGCCAAGGTAATCGAGGTAATATGTACATGTAGGTATGGGAAAAGTGACTATGCATAGATAATAAACAAAGTAGCAGCAGCGTATGTGACGAGTGTGAAGGAGTGTGTGTGTGTGTGTGTGTGTGTGTGTGTGTGTGTGTGTGTGTGTGTGTGTTGTTATTGTTGTGTGTGTGTGTGTGTGTGTGTGTGGCGTCAGTATGCATGTGTGTGTGTGTTTTGTGTGTGTGTGTCAAAGCCGTGGGTGTACATGACACATTACCACGGAAGGGGGGAGGTGGAGCATTGTGGGTCTGGTATGTGTGGGCTTCTGTTCAGTTGAATCCCCTTCCTGGCAACAGGGGTCTCTCTGGGCTAGGCAGGACCACCGTCGTTACATCCACGCACTCGCACAAGCAGATGGCTAAACAGATGATCTTCGCTCATCCCACTCATGGCCATCCATATTTATTTCATGATGGCTGTGCCCGGAGTCTCCCTCTGACTATCACTTCTCCATGAGTGCTTTGGCAGGGGGAGGGCTGCTGTCGCACAAGCGTTTGGAAAACAAAACTGGCATAAAAGAAGAGGAGAGAGACAACAGAGAGTGAGAGAGAGCGAGAGAGAGGGTGAGAGAGGGTGAGAGAGAAAGAGAGCGAGAGGGTGTGAGAGAGTGAGAGAGAGAGAGAGAGATAGAGAGATAGTGAGAGGATGAGAGAAAGAGAGAGAGAGAGAGAGAGAGAAATAGTGAGAGAGATAGAGAGAGGGAGAGAGAGAGAGAGAGAGAGATAGTGAGAGAGAGAGAGAGGGTGAAAGAGAGAGGGTGAAAGAGAGAGGGTGAAAGAGAGAGGGTGAAAGAGAGAGAGAGAGAGAGAGAGAGAGAGAGAGAGAGTGAGAGAAAGAGAGAGAGAGAGAGAGAGAGAGATAGTGAGAGAGAGAGAGAGAGAGATAGTGAGAGAGAGAGAGAGAGAGAGAGAGAGAGAGAGAGAGAGAGAGAGAGAGAGATAGTGAGAAAGAGAGAGAGGGTGGGAGAGGGTGAAAGAGAGGGTGAAAGAGAGAGAGAGAGAGAGAGAGAGAGAGAGGGTGAGAGACAGATGATCTTCGCTCTGTCAAAACACACGTGTTGCTCTGCATTTTGTTGCCAAACTTACTTTGCTACCTGATAACTTTACGTTTTTTGCTTTTTAATTACCGTTTATATTTTTAGTTTTTCCCTCACTCAACTTTTTTTCATTCAACTGTTTCACTCCAGACGCTTTATCTGGACATGGTTCGTCAGGACCACCAACAGCCGAAGCTAAGTAATAACATTAACCTCTTGAAGCTAGGGGGCACTATTTTTTTGGGGGAAAAATAACGTTCCCAAAGTAAACAGCCTATTTCTCAGGACCAGATGCTAGAATATGCATATAATTGACAGCTTAGGATAGAAAACACTCTAAAGTTTCCAAAACTGTAAAAATATTATCTGTGAGTATAACAGAACTGATATTGCAGGCGAAAGCCTGAAAATAATCCAATCTGGAAGTGACTCTTATTTTGAAAGCTCTGTGTTCCTATGCATCCCTATTGACCATTGAAGGGGATATCAACCAGATTCCTTTTTCTATGGCTTCCCTAAGGTGTCTACAGCCTTTAGACATAGTTTCAGGCCTTTATTTTGAAGAATGAGCGTGAACGACCACATTACGTAAGTGGTCATGTTAGGGCTCTCAGAGTGATTTTTGCGCAAAAGAGAGAGGTGGCCATTGTTCCCCCCGGTCCTAGTGAAAAGCCAACTGTCCCGGTTGATATATTATCGAATAGATATTTGAAAAACACCTTGTGGATTGATTTAAAAAAAACGTTTGACATGTTTCTGTCGACATTATGGATATAATTAGACATTTTTGTCTGCGTTGTCGTGACTGCTATTTCCGGTGGATTCCTGGGCCAAACTAACGGAGGTATTTGGATATAAAAAATATCTTTATGGAACAAAAGGAACATTTGCTGTCTAACTGGGAGTCTCGTGAGTGAAAACATCCGAAGATCATCAAAGGTAAACGGTTAATTTGATTGCTTTACTGATTTTCGTGACCAAGCTTCCTGATGCTAAGTGTACATAATGCTATGTTAGGCTATCGATAAACTTACACAAACGCTTGCCTCTGATTGAGAACCATACCAGGCCAAACACAGAAATCCCAAATCATAGAAAAAGGAACATAGACAACCCACCCAACTCACGCCCTGACCATACTAAAACAAAGACATAACAAAATAACTAAGGTCAGAACGTGACACGAAGTCTTCCGACTAGCTTGGAAAGACAGTACCGTGCAGTATCGAAGAGCGCTCACTGCTGCTCCATCATCCTATTTTTCCAACTTAATTGAGGAAAATAAGATCAATCTGAAATGTATTTTTGATACTGTCGCAAAGCTAACTAAAAAACAGCATTCCCCAAGAGAGGATGGCTTTCACTTCAGCAGTAATAAATTCATGAACTTATTTAAGGAAAAGATCATGATCATTAGAAAGCAAATTATGGACTCCTCTATAAATCTGTGCATTCCTCCAAAAGTCAGTTGTCCTGAGTCTGCACAACTCTGTCAGGACCTAGGATCAAGAGAGACACTCAAGTGTTTAAGTACTATATCTCTTGACACAATGATGAAAATAATAATGGCCTCTAAACCTTCAAGCTGCATTCTGGACCCTATTCCAACTAAACTACTGAAAGAGCTGCTTCCTGTGCTTGGCCCTCCTATGTTGAACATAATAAACGGCTCTCTATTCACCAGATGTGTACCAAACTCACTAAAAGTGGCAGTAATAAAGCCTCTCTTGAAAAAGCCAAACCTTGACCCAGAAAATATAAAAAACTATCGGCCTATATCGAATCTTCCATCCCTCTCAAACATTTTAGAAAAAGCTGTTGCGCAGCAACTCACTGCCTTCCTGAAGACAAACAATTTATACGAAATGCTTCAGTCTGGTTTTAGACCCCATCATAGCACTGAGACTGCACTTGTGAATGTGGTAAATGACCTTTTAATGGCATCAGACCGAGGCTCTGCATCTGTCCTCGTGCTCCTAGATGTTAGTGCTGCTTTTGATATCATCGATCACCACATTCTTTTGGAGAGATTGGAAACCCAAATTGGTCTACACGGACAAGTTCTGGCCTGGTTTAGAGCTTATCTGTCGGAAAGATATCAGTTTGTCTCTGTGAATGGTTTGTCCTCTGACAAATCAACTGTATATTTCGGTGTTCCTCAAGGTTCCGTTTTAGGACCACTATTGTTTTCACTATATATTTTACCTCTTGGGGATGTCATTCGAAAACATAATGTTAACATTCACTGCTATGTGGATGACACACAGCTGTGCATTTCAATGAAACATGGTGAAGCCCCAAAATTGCCCTCGCTAGAAGCCTTTGTTTCAGACAGTGGACGGCTGCAAATGTTCTACTTTTAAACTCGGACAAAACAGAGATGCTTGTTCTAGGTCCCAAGAAACAAATAGATCTTCTGTTGAATCTGACAATTAATCTTGATGGTTGTACAGACGTCTCAAATGAAACTGTGAAGGAACTCGGCGTTACTCTGGACCCTGATCTCTCTTTTGACGAACATATCAAGACTGTTTCAAGGACAGCTTTTTTCCATCTACGTAACATTGCAAAAATCAGAAACCTTCTGTCCAAAAATGATGCAGAAAAATGAATCCATGCTTTTGTTACTTCTAGGTTAGACTACTGCAATGCTCTACTTTGCGCCTACCCGATAAAGCACTAAATAAACTTCAGTTAGTGCTAAATACGGCTGCTAGAATCCTGACTAGAACCAAACAATTTGATCATATTACTCCAGTGCTAGACTCCCAACACAGGCTTCCTGTTAAGGCAAGGGCTGATTTCATGGTGTTGCTGCTAACCTACAAAGCATTACATGGGCTTGCTCCTACCTATCTTTCCGATTTGGTCCTGCCGTACATACCTACATGTACGCTACGGTCACAAGACGCAGGCCTCCTAATTGTCCCTAGAATTTCTAAGCAAACAGCTGGAGGCAGGGCTTTCTTCTATTGAGCTCAATTTTTATGGAATGGTCTGCCTACCCGTGTGAGAGACGCAGACTCGGTCTCAACCTTTAAGTCTTTACTGAAGACTCATCTCTTCAGTAGGTCCTTTGATTGAGTGTAGTCTATTCCAGGAGTGTGAAGGTGAACGGAAAGGCTCTGGAGCAACGAACAGCTCTTGCTGTCTCTGCCTGGCCGGTTCCCCTCTCTCCACTGTGATTCTCTGCCTCTAACCCTATTACAGGGGCTGAGTCACTGGCTTACTGGTGCTCTTCCATTCCGTCCCTAGGAGGGGTGCGACACCTGAGTGGGTTGAGTCACTGACGTGATCTTCCTTTCTGGGTTGGCGCCCCCCTTTGGGTTGTGCCGTGGTCGGAGATCTTTGTGGGCTAAACTCGGCCTTGTCTCAGGATGGTAAGTTGGTGGTTGAAGATATCCCTCTAGTGGTGTGGGGGCTGTGCTTTGGCAAAGTGGGTGGGGTTATATCCTGCCTGTTTGGTCCTGTCCAGGGGTATCATCGGATGGGGCCACAGTGTCTCCTGACCCCTCCTGTCTCAGCCTCCAGTATTTCTGCTGCAGTAGTTTATGTGTCGGGGGGCTAGGGTCAGTCTGTTACATCTGGAGTACTTCTCCCGTCTTATCCAGTGTCCTGTGTGAATTTAAGTATGCTCTCTCTAATTCTCTCTTTCTCTCTTTCTTTCTTTCTCTCTCTCGTAGGACCTGAGCCCTAGGACCATGCCTCAGGACTACCTGGCATGATGACTCCTTGCTGTCCCCAGTCCACCTGGCCGCGCTGCTGCTCCAGTTTCAACTGTTCTGCCTCCGGCTATGGAACCCTGACCTGTTCACCGGACGTGCTACCTGTCCCAGACCTGCTGTTTTCAACTCTCTAGAGACAGCAGGAGCGGTAGAGATACTCTTAATGATCGGCTATGAAAAGCCAACTGACATTTACTCCTGAGGTGCTGACTTGTTGCACCCTCGACAACTACTGTGATTATTATTATTTGACCCTGCTTGTCATTTATGAACATTTGAACATCTTGGCTATGTTCTGTTATAATCTCCACCCGGCACAGCCAGAAGAGGACTGGCCACCCCTCATAGCCTGGTTCCTCTCTAGGTTTCTTCCTAGGTTTTGGCCTTTCTAGGGAGTTTTTCCTAGCCACCATGCATCTACACCTGCATTGCTTGCTGTTTGGGGTTTAGGACAGCAACACAACCCAACCAAATCATGAGAAAACATAAAGATAATTACTTGACATATTGGAAAGAATTTACAAAAAAACTGAGCAAACTAGAATGCAATTTGGCCCTAGACAGAGAGTACACAGTGGCAACTGGCCGAAACTTAAGGAACGCTTTGACTATGTACAGACTCGGTGAGCATAGCCTTGCTATTGTGAAAGGCCGCTGTAGGCAGACCTGGCTCTCAAGAGAAGACAGGCTATGTGCACACTGCCCACAAAATGAGGTGGAAACTGAGCTGCACATCCTATCCTCCTGCCAAATGTATGACCATATTAGAGACACATGTTTCCCTCAGATTACACAGATCCACAAAGAGTTTGAAAAACAAACCCAATTTTGATAAACTCCCATATCTACTGTGTGAAATACCACAGTGTGCCATCACAGCAGCAAGATGTGTGACCTGTTGCCAGAAGAAAAGGGCAACCAGTGAAGAACAAACACCATTGTAAATACAACCATATTTATGTTTATTTATTTTCCCTTTTGTACTTCAACTATTTGCACATCATTACAACACTGTATATAGACATAATATGACATTTAAAATGTCTTTATTATTTTGGAGCTTCTGTGAGTTTTATGTTTACAGTTCGTTTTTATTGTTTATTTCACATTTGTTTGTTATGTACTTCACTTGCTTTGGAAATGTTAACATATGTTTCCCATGCCAATAAAGCCCTTGATTTGAACTGAATTGAGAGGGGGGGGGGGGGGGAATAACATTTGAGAACTAAAAGAAAAACAACGGCGCTGGCCTACCAGTCGCCCGTCAAAGTTCTTAAATAACTTCACATTGATCAAAGAAAGCAGCGAATCCATGCGTAGTTCTGAGCTAGTGCTGATGACTAAGGCCCTGGTCGATGCTGGTTGACGTGATTTATACAGCTTCCTGGAGTGCCAATAAATGGAAAGACTGATTTGCCCGGTGTAGGAATGGGGTGGAATGCCTCTGCACTCGCTCCCTTTGATCTCTCCTGGTACTTACTGAGGAAATGAGCAACCTCGCTGCAGACAGTTTCTCACTGAGAGACCCATACAATACTACCTGGTCCTCCTGGAAAATGTCCAAAACTAAAAGGACCAAATTGGTCGACACCAATGGTGTTTAATGGAAGCTGGAAGGGGCCATTTTTCCGTGTAACGCAGATTGTGGCACGTTGATATGGTATGGCTCTTTGCTGAGGTGGGGAGAAAAACATACATTTTGCCTGGCACTCTAATTATATTTATTGAGACTTTTTTACTTTCTGTCCAGATCTGAACATTACATTTCAGATTGATTTGCACATCATCACATCTTAGGCTACCTCACCCTCACCCTCCTCCTCATCCTCTCTTCCTCCCTCTCCTTCGCTCCTTATTATGGGAACGTCTCAGCACATACTTTTTTGCCTTACTAGATCTGGCAGCGGTCCTGGCCGAGGGATGATATTTAGGTTGATCATAGGAAGTGACACGCCGGGTTTCCCCTGAGGCCAGTGGCTGAGTGAGCAACTCAATTAACAGCAAACCGCCTCAGACAGGGCAGGCCAGGCCTGATCCCTGGGAGCTCCGGGGAGAAGGAGGGGGAGGAGGGAGATCAGCTAAGCACTGCTCGTCCTCCCTCCACCCTACGTGGGCAGGGGATGGAATGAGTGCTGGGCCTGGCTTGGCCTTGCTGGGCATGGCTGGGCCTGGATGTCGGTCTGAGCCTAAGCCATGGGGCAGGGTGACAGTGTGCTCCAGTTGTTCTGATGATTCACCATGTCCTCCTACAGGGGGCCCGGGGGCAGCACATGCCACACGCACAGATGACTGGACAGCAGCTTTGTTCCATTATCAATGGGCCGGAGGGTGTAAGTGAGCATGAACATCACAAGCCCCCCATAGCGAGCCCCGTTAGGCCTACAGAGGAGACCTCCGGTGTGGTTGGAGATAAGGCCAGATTATGGCTGTCCAGCTGGGACACAGATAGGGCTCAGGAGTCTGAGAACAGATAGCTAGTTGTATCCAGGGTTCAAAAGGGGAGCCTAGAGTCAAAGTGCAATCCCATCCTATAGCATGGAGCAGATAGGAAGTGCAGGCACCCACGGGCAGAGCAGAAGCAGGATTAAAACCAAAGTTTTCTCAACGACATCTAAGACATTCTGTGTCTCTGCATCTTTTTAACTGAAGGAGACACAACAGGATCAGGACCTGTGAGGGCAAAGCCTTCAAAAACAGTGCGGTCTGTGACATATATGTCCACTAAACAGACTCAAATACAGCAATCAATCACACTGCAGCATATCTGACTGGCTGCTGTCACTGCTACCATCTCTGTTCTCTCTCCTCTCTTCTCCTCTCATTTCCTCTCCTCTCTCCTTTCCTTGGTCTACAGATATTACCTACAGATGAGTGCAGCAGTAAAGTACTCAAACACGTCCCTCCATCCCTCAATCCCTCCATCCCTCGCTCTGTCCAACTCAACTACCTCCTAGTTCCTCTAGCCTAGTTGCCGTGGCGATGGCGGAGGGCAGGCCCTGACCTGCAGACTCTCCAAAAGGATAATGAGCTTCATCATGGCGTGGGTGGGCAGGGTTCAGCTTCCTCCAACACACAATGAGCTCACTCTACTCACTTTTTAAACTGAAACCTCAAAAGCATTTTTTTCCCCATTCTCTTCGTCGACCAAATCTGGTAACCGAGGACAAAAAGTACAAGAAGTTCAGAAATACAAAAAAAAAAACTTGAAGCTCGTTGGTGATGACCATCAGTGAGGAGCAGAGCGGGATCAGAGCAGAGTCGTAAACATTATGAAATGAGACACCCGCCGACATTTTGAGGTCAGTGTCACTTCCTGCTCTTCAGCTCTGGCTCCTCAGCGTTTCTGATTGGCTGTATTAGCGAGAGGGGACACAGAGTGCCTACCTTGTCTCTAATTAACAGTGACAAACAATGCAACAAACAAAACAACATATGAGATGCATAAATCCTTTCTGAAGGCGCTGAGTGGTACAAACATGCTAGTCAACCTTCCCTTCTCCTCCCCCTCTCCCCTCTCCCTTCCGTTCTTCTCCCCCTCTCCCCTCTCCCTTCTCCCTTCCCTTCTTCTCCCCCTCTCCCCTCTCCCTTCTCCCTTCCCTTCTTCTCCCCCTCTTCCCTCTCCCTTCCCTTCTTCTCCCCCTCTCCCCTCTCCCTTCTCCCTTCTCCCTTCCCTTCTTCTCCCCTTCTCCCCTCTCCCTTCCCTTCTTCTCCCCATCTTCCCTCTCCCTTCCCTTCTTCTCCCCCTCGCCCCTCTCCCTTCCCTTCTTCTCCCCCTCTCCCCTCTCCCCTCTCCCTTCCCTTCTTCTCCCCCTCTACCCTCTCCCTTCCCTTCTTCTCCCCCTCTCCCTTCCCTTCCCTTCTCCCTCCCCCTCCCCCTCTCCCTCCCCCTCCCCCTCTCCCCTCTCCCTTCCCTTCTCCCCCCAGCCCCTAGCCCCTGGTGTCTGCTGTAATAAACTGGAAGGTAAACAGGGCTGGGATTTTGGCCATCAAACGCTTGTCATCTTCCCAGAGCAGGCAGGGAACAGAGGTGGCCAAGGGAGACAGTTGTTGCCGCATTGTATTCTGAGAGAGAGAGAGAGGGAGTGTGTGTGTGTGTGTGTGTGTGTGTGTGTGCATGTGCGGGGGGGTCTGATGGGATAGACAGAGGTTGAGAGGACAGTCACTCACAGTAGTGGGACTTGTCAGGAGCAGACGCTGTCAAGCATGGACACCTGTGACAGCGGTGTCACACCCGGAGTGAGCCGGCGTGTCCCCTGCCACGGTGGAGATTACAATGATCACCATCCTCACTGTATGGTCCCCACATGACACACTAGACAGACAGACAGACAGACAGGCAGACAGGCAGGCAGGCAGGCAGGCAGGCAGGCAGGCAGGCAGGCAGGCAGGCAGGCAGGCAGGCAGACAGACAGACAGACAGACAGACAGACAGACAGACAGACAGACAGACAGACAGACAGACAGACAGACAGAGGAGGAGATGGGATAGAGTCTATTCTTTCATTGCAATGCTGCTATTTCTATTTTATTCAGATAGGAACTTCATTCTGAATTCAGTCGTGAAGACTGAAAACTCCAAGGGAGGATGTCCTCAGGTGAATGTGAGAGTGGGTTTTTAGGGACATGGGAATTGAAGTGCACTCATGCATACAAGAGTTGTTGATATAATCTTCAGCGGCAGAATGATAGTCCACCTGAGAGCTCTCACACACTAGCCGAAAAAACTAAGTTAAGAGGGACACCTTTCCAAGTACCATTTATCCGTACTCCAGAACTACCTGAATAGCGCCTTATAATAACTTGCTGGGTGGGACAAGGAATACCAAAGAAAAGAGCCGCTGTATAAAGTCATTATGGAGACTTAAACATCTGTGGTCAGTGAAAAATGTCTTATCACAACCTTGATAATGTCTTCTCATTTGACTTCCAAAGGGGCGTTGTTCCCCAGTTAGCCGTTAAAGGAACAGGTGTGAATGTGACCTGGTGGCTTGAATACTGAACCTGCCGTGGCATCCATTCGGAGGCGCGGGTCCCCACGGAGATCAGTGGAGGGATCTGGGAGGGATCTGCAGCCACGGCCTCTCAGTCTCTCAAACAGACCCATAATGATGCCTCTCAGCGGGGCGCTGATTTCATCAGGGCTTTGATGTGACCGCTAATCGCTGATGACAGACAGGGCAGTGTAGGGAGACTCTTTCCTTTCCTCACATCATCAAATAAACAGAGAGAGAGAGAAATTGAAGAAATTGAGAAACCTATCCAACAGAAAACATAGAGACCCAGAAAACGTGAGCCTACAGTATGCCTTCAATATGGTGAATCGCTAAAACAATACAGAAATAGACTACGGAAAAAGAAGAAACAGCACGTCAGAATCAGCTCAATGTAATTGAAGAATCCATAGAATCTAACCACTTCTGGGAAAATTGGAACACACAAAAAAAAACACGAAGATGTTTCTTTCCAAAACAGAGATATATGGATAAACGACTTATCCAATCTTTTTCTCCCAATAATAAAGAACAAACAGCAAAAACATATACATGATAAAATACAAATCTTAGAATCAACTATTAAAGACTACCAGAACCAACTGGATTCTCCAATTACATTGAATGAACTACAGGACCAAATATGTTATATTTATTTATCTAGGCAAGTCAGTTAAGAACAAATTCTTATTTACAGTGACGACCTACCAGCCAAGCCTAGATGACAGTGGGACAATTGTGTGTCGCCCTATGGGACTCCCAATCTCAGCTGGATGTGATGCAGCCTGGATTTGAACCAGGCACAGCAGTGATACCTCTTGCACTAAGATACAGTGCCTTATGCCACTGCGTAACTCAGGAGCACCTACAAATCAAAAAGGCCTGTGTGTGTTTATGGTATCCTAAATGAAATGATAAAATATACAGACCAGAAATTACAACTGGCTATTAAACTCTTTAACATCATCCTCAGCTCTGCCATCTTCCCTAATATCTGGAGCCAAGGACTGATCACTCCAATCCACAAAAGTGGAGACAAATTTGACCCCATTAACTACAGTGGGATATGTGTCAACAGCAACCTTGGGAAAATCCTCTGCATTATCTTTAACAGCAGACTCATACATTCCTCAGTGAAAACAATGTACTGAGCAAATGTCAAATTGGCTTTTTACCAAATTACCGTAATACAAAAAAGTTTTTGACTCAATTTGGCATGAGGGTCTGCTATACAAATTGATGGAAAGTGGTGTTGGGGAAAAACATACAACATTATAAAATCCACGAACACAAACATCAGGCATGTGGTTAAAATTGGCCAAAAACACACGTCTTTCCACAGGGCCGTGGGGTGAGACAGGGATGCAGCTTAAGCCCCACCCTCTTCGACAAATATATCAACAAATTGGTGAGGGCACTAGAAAAGTCTGCAGCACCCGGCTTCACCCTACTAGAATCTGAAGTCAAATGTCTACTGTTTATTGATGATCTGGTGCTTCTGTCTCCAAGCAAGGAGGGCCCACAGTAGCACCTAGATCTCCTGCACAGATTCTGTCAGACCTGGGCCCTGACAGTAAATCTCAGTAAGACAAAAAATAACGGTGTTCCATAAAAGGTCTTGTTGCCAGGACCACAAGTACAAATTCCATCTAGACACCGAAAGGCCGCCGTAGGCAGACCTGGCTCTCAAGAGAAGACAGGCTATGTGCACACTGTCCACAAAATGAGGTGGACACTGAGCTGCAACTCATGCCAAATGTATGACCATATTAGAGACACATATTTACCTCAGATTACACAGACCCACAAAGCATGGAAAACAAGTCCAATTTTGATAAACTCCCATATCTATTGAGTAAAATACCACAGTGAAATATATGTACATCGTCACAACACAGACATAATGACATTTGAAATGTCTTCATTATTTTGGAACATTTGGGAGTTTAGTGTTTACTGCAGATTTTTGTTGTTTATTTCACTTTTGTTTGTTATCTATTTCACTTCCTTTGGCAATGTAAACACTATGTTTCCCATGCCACTATCCCCTTGAATTGAGAGAGAGAGACCCTTATTGTGTTTCTCATGCTGCTGCCCCACTACTGAAGGACCCACCCCTCCACCACCACCAGCGGCTTTGGGAGGATTGATTTAATCTGACCCTCGCAGAAGTCGCTGCTAAATCCACATTAGACGCTCCAGGATTAACCAGAGAGAGGGATAGGGGCCTAAACTTGTTAAGGTGATCTGGCGCCAAGCTAGGCAGAGGACTTTCTCTCTGAGCTGATGGGAAGACAACCTTTCCCTGGTACCATATGTACACATTCCTGGTTCACATACTACTCTCCTTCCTGTGTGCTGGGTTATAATGCTGGTGTGCCATGTCCCAAAATAATTCAAAATAATGCCATGCCATGTTTGAATATAACATTAAAACTGATGCTTAGGAACGCTTAAGGTCTGTCACATTGTATTATGTTGTCTGTCTCACACATATCAGGACACACACACACATACATGTATGTACACACACACACACACTCTCACCACCCCCCCTTGTTCCAATTATGACCCTGTATCTCACTTTCCACCACTGGGTTGGCAGCCCGGTGGACCAACCATAATATTTCCCATGTGGCAGTCACAACAGGTTTGACTCTTCGTCCTGACCAGTCAGTGCACATCGATTTAACAGGTTTCAGCTGCGGTGCAGGCATGTCAAACCATGAGTACACAAGTCAATCATATTTCAGTTGGAGCATGCAGGGGCTAACCACAACCCAACATCACCCTTCCCCCTCCCTCGCTCCTTTCTACCTCTCCCTCCTCCCTTCTTTCTCCCATTTCAGTCTTTGGGGCAAACAGCACTGGGAACGCTTAGTGAATCAAATGAGCTGTTCACACGGGAAACCCTCACACACACCCTATGGATGGTGAATGTTCATGAATATGTTTAGATTGAGGTGAACCGCAAAAAAACTGTTTTCACATGGAGGTAGTTTGCTGGAATAAAAACGCAAGGTTCCATAGTGATTTTTCTTTAAATAAAATGTTTTTAAAATGTCCAGAACTGAATGGTTCTGGGTCTATAGGAGTCCTTAGAGTGAATAAATTGTTGATTCATGTTTTCCTGAAATACGATAATGATGAACAGCTGGGAAACGGATGTTGTTCATTTATAGGTGTTTAGCCTTCTTAATTGGGAGAATAAGACTTCATCTTTGTTTAAGAATTCCATTCAACAGTAAATTAGGCTATATTCTACAGACCGTTATCAATAACACATCACAGTACACAATAAAGTGTTACAGTGGCTTGCTAAAGTATTCACCCCCTTGGATTTTTAACCCAATTTTGTTTCCTTACAACCTGGAATTAAAATTGATTTTTGGGGTGTTTGTATCATTTGATTTACACAACATGCCTACCACTTTGAAGATGCAATTTTTTTTTTTATTATTGTGAAACAAACAAGAAACAAGACAAAAAAACAGAAAACTTGAGCATGCATAACTATTCACCCCCCCCCCCCCCCCCCCCAAAAAAAAAAAATCTATACTTTGTAGAGACTACTTTTGCAGCAATTACAGCTGCAAGTCTCATGGGGTGTGTCTCTATCAGCTTGGCACATCTAGCCACTGGGATTTTTGCCCATTCTTCAAGGCAAAACTGTTCCAGCTCCTTCAAGTTGGATGGTTTCCACTGGAGTACAACAATCTTTAAGTCATACCACAGATTCTCAATTGGATTGAGGTCTGGGCTTTGACTAGGCCATTCCAATACATTTAAATGTTTCCCCTTAAACCACTCAAGTGTTGCTTTAGCAATATGCTTAGTGTCATTGTCCTGCTGGAAGGTGAACCTCTGTCCCAGTCAGGAAGACTGAAACAGGTTTCCCTCAAGATTTTCCCTGTATTTGGCGCCATCCATCATTGCTTCAATTCTGACCAGTTTCCCAGTCCCTGCCAATGAAAAACACCCCCACAGCATGATGGTGTTCTAGGGGTGATGAGAGGTGTTGGGTTTGCGCCAGACCTATTTTTTTCTTTAAGCAATGCCTTTTTTTCTGGACACTCCCATGAAGCCCAGCTCTGTGGAGTGTACGGCTTAAAGTGGTCCTATGGACAGATGCTTCGCAGCTCCATCAGGGTTATCTTTGGTCTCTTTGTTGCCTCTCTGACTAATGCCCTCCTTTCCTTGTCTGTGAATTTTGGTGGGCGGCCCCCTCTTGGCAGGTTTGTTGTGGTGCCATATTCTTTCAATTTTTTGAATAATAGATTTAATGGGGCTCTGTGGGATGTTCGAAGTTTCAGATCTTTTTTTTAAAACCCAACCTTGATCTGTACTTCTCCACAACTTTGTCCTTGACCTGTTTGGAGAGCTCATTGGCCATCATGGTGCAGCTTGCTTGGTGAAGCCCCTTGCTTAGTGGTGTTGTCACGATCGTCATATGGAATGGACCAAAGCACAGCGTCGTATGCATAAATTCTCTTTTAATGAATGAACACAGAACAAAAAAACAACAAAATCAACGACCGAAACGTGACGCTATACAAATAGTGCTGACAGGCATTCTTTAAACAAGTCATTTTTTTCATTTCACTTCACCAATTTTGACTATTTTGTGTATGTCCAGACTCTGGGGCCTTACAGAACAGGTGTATATATACCATGTGACAGATCATGTGACACTTCGATTGCGCACAGTTGGACTTTTTTTTTTTTTACTAATTATGTGACTTCTGAAGGTAATTGGTTGCACCAGATCTTATTTATGGGCTTCAGGGCAAAGGGGGTGAATACATATGCACCACTTTTCTGTTTTTCATTTCTTTGAAATTTTTTAAACAAGTCATTTTTTTCATTTCACTTCACCAATTTGGACTATTTTCTGTATGTCCAGTACATGAAATCCAAATAAAAATCAATTTAAATTACAGGTTGAAATGCAACAAAATAGGAAAAACACCAAGGGGGGTGAATGCTTTTGCAAGGCACTGTAGATACAGTTGAAAAAGGAAGTTTACATACACCTTAGCCAAATATATTTAAACTCTGTTTTTCACAATTCCTGACATTTAATCCTCGTAAATATTCCCTGTCTTAGGTCAGTTACGATCACCACTTTATTTTAAGAATGTGAAATGTCAGTATAATAGTAGGAAATTATTTCTTTCACCTTTTATTTCTTTCATCACATTCCTTGTGGGTCAGAAGTTGACATACAGTCAATTCGTATTTGGTAGCATTACCTTAAAATGTTGAACTTGGGTCAAACGTTTTGGGTAGCCTTCCACAAGCTTCCCACAATAAGTTGGGTGAATTTTGGCCCATTCCTCATGACAACCCTGGTGTAACTGAGTCGGGTTTGTAGGCCTCCTTGCTCGCACATGCTTTTTCAGTTCTACCAACACATTTTCTATAGGATTGAGGTCAGGGCTTTGTGATGGCCACTCCAATACCTTGACTTTGTTGTCCTTAAGCCATGTTGCCACAACTTTGGAAGTATGCTTGTGGTCTTTGTCCATTCGGAAGACCCATTTGCGACCAAGCTTTAACTTCGTGACTGATGTCTTGAGATGTTGCTTCAATATATACACACAAGTGCACAAGTCCCTCCCGCAGCAAAGCACCCCCCAACATGATGCTGCCACCCCCGTGCTTCACGGTTGGGATGGTGTTCTTCGGCTTGCAAGCCTCCCCTTTTTTCCTCAAACATAACGATAGTCATTATGGCCAAACATACCACAAACGTGGTACCTTCAGGCATTTGGAAATTCCTCCCAAGGATGAACCAGACTTGTGGAGGTCTACATTTTTTTTTTTCTGAGGTCTTGGCTGATTTCTTTTGATTTTCCCATGATGTCAAGCAAAGAGGCACTGAGTGTGAAGGTAGGCCTTGAAATACATCCACAGGTACACCTCCAATTGACTAAAATTATGTCAATTAACCTATCAGAAGCTTCTAAAGCCATTTTCTGGAATGTTCCTCTAATGTCCATCGTTTGAATGAGACCAAGATGCAGCGTGAGGTAGGTTACTAATTTTCTTTAATGATAACCAGGAAAACCAAGAAAGAGAAAACCAACAGCCTTGTAGGGCTCAACAGCAACAATACAAGAACAAGATCCCACAACATAGGTGGGAAAAAAGACTAAGTATGATTCTCAATCAGAGACAACGATAGACAGCTGCCTGTGATTGGGAACCACACTCGGCCAAACGCAAAGAAATACAAAACATAGAATACCCACCCAAATCACACCCTGACCAAACCAAATAGAGACATAAAAAGGCTCTCTAAGGTCAGGGCGTGACAGTTCCAAGCTGTTTAAAGGCACAGTCAACTTAGTGTATGTAAACTTCTGACCCACTGGAATTGTGATACAGTGAATTATAAGTGAAATAATCTTGTCTGTAAACAATTGTTGTAAAAATGTATTGTGTCATGCACGAAGTAGATGTCCTAACCGATTTGCCAAAACTATAGTTTGTTATCAAGAAATTTGTGGAGTGGTTGAAAAATGAGTTTTAATGACTCCAACCTAAGTGTATGTAAACTTCCGACTTCAACTGTGTATCTGCTGGGGGGCAAGGAGAATCATAGTTCCACTGAAACCATTGACAACTGCGACAACTATTTGGTTGTAATGTCACCACCTCTTGAAGAGCGTAGGCAGAATAGCACAATTCCCATTATTCCTTGCAAAACAATTGCACACATTTAGCTCTACCATCAGAGTTATTATTTATTTATTTAACTAGGCAAGTCAGTTAAGAATAAAATCTTATTTTCAATGATGGCCTGCCCCGGCAAAACCTGGGCAAATTGTGCACCGACCTATGGGACTCCCAATCCCAGCCGGTTGTGAACAGCCTGGAATCAAACTAGGGTCTGTAGTGACATCTCTAGCACTGAGATGCAGTGCCTTAGACCACTGAGCCACTCTAGTTCCCAAAATAGTTAACATTTATTTAACAATCCTTTGAAAACTGCATGTCGGTGTCAATGGTTTGAGTGGAGCTGGTGGACTCCTTGCCTCCCAGAAACCAAATCGAACGCTCTGCACCGTATTGTGACGTTTCATTGATAATGACCTATACAAACAATATAGAGTAACAGCATATCTGGGCTTAACCATCTTTTAGGGACTTTGATACAGTCACGGATACATTTCACAGATCCCCTCTCTGACCCTCAGGGGCCAACTAGCTGATATAAATAAAATGTAACGCAACTGGTCAACCTTCCCTCATTCACGTCTCGGAGCTCTCACATGATCATTTATCAGCACCACCAATCTATTTTCATTTCACAGGAGGTCCTTTTTCATTTTAATTCATGGGGCCCACTTAATATGAGCACGATCCATTTTAATACAACACACGTTATGTGGAACGGTTGTACCCTTGAGCAATGTACTTTACCTGCCGACATTCCTCTGGTGCAGAGCTCAGCTCAGAAAATGGTTTCCAGAATTTGTGAGTCACTTGGGATGAAAGTCGGAGCCAAACCAAATTAATAATAATACAAATATTTTCATAAGGGTCTGGACCCTTTTTCTCTCTCCTCTTTCCCCCCTTCCCTCTATCTCCGTTTGGTAGAAGGCCCAATTTACAGAAAGGAAAGCAGCATTGTCTGGGCAGGGGAGCGGTAAGCCATCCCTTTATTGGCTGCTGCTTTTAGTGCTGATGCGGGGAGCTGTGCGGAGCGGCGTAGACGGTACCTCAGCCTCAGCAGTGTGAAATGTAATTAAGTCAGTGAAGTAAGTGGGGTGTCTCCGGGTGGAATTACACCCAGCCTGGCAGAGCCTTGCCTGAGTGTGACGAGGGCTGTGGAGTTCCTTTGGGTCACTATCCCTAATCAGAGCTTGGATCCTACCAAGGATGTAGCTGCCCACGCAGAGGAAGAAGCACAGGAAATGAAGATGGGGAGAGAGTGGAGGGGAGTTGACTCCAAGAGTTGTTCCTAGGCAAAAAGGAATCCGGCCAGGAAGAGGATGAAAAATGCAATCAGGAAATACTGGAAGGAAGGCAGTAGCAACAACGACTGGCTGGCTAATAATAGGACAGTGATAAGAGAGAGACAATAACAATGATGGCTGTGACTCCAAAGCAATGTGCAGTCCAACTTTTCAGTGCCAATGCCTGGCAATATGTCAGCGGTTTAAAGTGCTTATGTTGGAAATTCAATGAGGACAAGCCATTTTGCAGGCAGTATTGATGGTGAAACAATACATTTTTATTCAAGCACCTCTTCTCTTAGTGGCATAGACTACTATAATACATAAACCATAACAGCATTCAAATATGTATCAAATCGTTTTGTCAGAAACATTAGTTTGGCAGTACCAGTGAATTATCATAATATGAATATGATTATAATCATCCTTTATTGAGTTTCCCTTGTTGAATAGAATACATTTTCAGATGTATTTTTCCAATATAATATGAGAATAGGAAAAATTATCTTGAGGTGTTTTCAACATGGAACAAGGGATTTGGTCAGAATCCCCCATCTTGGCTTTGATCCTTTTGACCTTGTAACAATCTACTCTGAAAATCCCAATCTGTCCCCCCTCCTTTTCCACAGGGACAGATCAAGAGACCAAAAGGAAGCCTACATGATGTGTACGTGCCTCGTCTTTGAATCCAAACAACCTTTACCTCATTCTCCAAAACACAATCTGTTTGTCTGCCCTCTTCACCTAAGGAGTCCCAAACAACAGATGCTCATCTTGGGCTCCGAACAACAGGGGATCGGTGACTCAGAGGAAAAAAACACTCCTCCAGATGTGTAAAAACATAACAAGGCCAGTGTTTTCAGTGTCCGGAGAATTTCCTTCCAACCTTGGTCTTTAAAACTCAACCCAACCTGCTTCCCATTCACCACGTGGCTCGAAGCAGGAACCAACACGACTCAGGAGTGACGTCTATTTTCTAAACCTCTGAGGTTATGACACTGGTATCTTCAAAGAATATCGAAGGGAGGACAGTTGGAGCCAATAGTAGATTATTGATCCGGCACAGTTATTTAAAACAACCATGTGTTTTGCCAATCATGAACTGTTTTTAGTCAAGCGGCAGGAGGCTAGTGAAATGGAAAGGATCCTCTGACCCTTGAAACAGCTGAGGAAAACTTGCCAATCTTTAACTTGGCCTTTCTTTGCCAGTCTCTTGCACACAGAGGGGGCCTTTGTGGTTTGCTCCCCCCACGGTTGGCAGCTGTGGCTTAGCAACCAGTCATCCATAGAGGGGCACATTTTGCCGTTTTGGGAGAGGTTGAGAAAGCAGCAGTGTTTTTGTCTCTTCTCTTTTTCCCATCAAGCACTGTCCATCTCTGGGTTCTCACAAATCTGGTGAGTCACCTGTTGAGGGTTGTCCATGCTGCCAAGGGGGGTTGTTGATTGGCCGGAGTGTGTGTTTGCATCACTCTCCTGTCATCCAAACAGACTCTCTTTTGTTTGCTTATAGTTTGTTCTATTTCAATATCGAGACCAACAAAATTACATATTGTTTACTAACCACATGTATTCATATCCCTGCTCCAAAGTACAATCTGTTGCAAATGTGAGCGATTATGATCATAATTGTAGATAAGTAACACAACATCACTGTCCGATGAAAACCTTGTAACCCAAAGCAGTAATTCCCCTCAATGTACTCTGACATTTCATGTTCCAAGAAAATGTAGCAAATTTAGCTTCTGAAGATTCAAAATTGTATATTCATTAATGGGCAAATATAGCAGTTTTTTTTCAATTTCCTGAAAAGTTTCTGTTTTGGAGATGAGAAATTTCCCTCTGACAGCGACAGGTGTGTTTGTGTTAAAAGCGGAGGGAAGTATTACTGTGATTCTGAAGCATACAGTATGGGTGTAGCTTTCAGGCTCTTTAGATGTCAAATATAAGTGTAATTACAGTATAGTGTATGTCATGTTTGCATTGCCTATATGCATCAGTCCCTCATTAGGCAGGGAGTTAGTATATTGAATCCTTTCCAAACGTTGTAATCAAAATCCTCCCCAAATCTGTTGGAAGCAATGTCAGTCCAGGAATTCCCTTTGGGTAGTAAATATAAATATTGCCTTTAACGGTTGGTGATGTTTTGCAGGGCCTTTGGAGGAATCAGCACTCACTCTGTGTTCCACAGTCTCCTTCCTACTTTCCCTCCAGGCTCTCCCAGTCTTGTGCAAACCAACTGTGACATCCACCTTTTGTAGCTAAGATGGCTTGACCAATAAGTGATGAACGCTCACATTTTTAATTTAGGAGACTGATGAAAAATTTACTGTGGCAACGCAAGACCTTGATTTAAAACAACCCTCCTCCTTCCTGCTCCCTTTCTCCACAACAAATTGTCACTCTGCCTCTCATATAAATATGTGTGCCTTGCACTCGCTAGGAAAGAGGAGGGAGAGGGGTTGATCCCTAAACTCTGAGAGGCTGGGCGGGCGGCCCAGAAGCTGCTCCAACCGGAACACCTCTTCTCCCCATGTTGGTTTGGGGTCCACCTCCGTGATCTTCCTTCGTCTACCCCTGCTCAGCATAATACCTCCTGAAAGGTAGCTAACTATTAATAGAGCTCACACAGCACTGCAGTCATACAGATGGCCCCGCAGCACTGTGACTAAGTAGAACTGATGTCTCTAGTGACAAGTGCTCGTGTTGCTGTCACCCAAAACGTGCAGACACTCTGCATACATTACAGACTGCTGGTTTCTTCTCCTCTCCGTCCCCCCCATTCCCCCTCCATTCTGGAGGGCGCCACAGCTGCCCCAAAGGGAATTCCAAATGAGGGGAACTGTCAGGGTTTGTTTGCTGCAGGCCTTGATTTTACACTATTATTTTGCAGATGGAGAGAGAGAACCGGGAGCTTGTTCTGGAGAGTCCAGCCCAGAGCAGAGAGCTACTAGTGGACGCTGCCTCTCTCGCCTCAGATCTGGCATGGTGGTCCAGACACTCTTAAACACAGATAATGGTATGGTGGTCCAGACACTCTTAAACACAGATAATGGTATGACAGGAACAGGAATGCAAGACGTTTTCATGCCCTGAAAACAGCCTGTCTGTTAGAGGTTCAGAAGCCAAGACAACCCGACAAAGCTCTTTCTCTCTCTCTCTCACATCCCTCTACACATAGCCATCTGTTCTTCATTCATTTTTCTCAAGCGCAGCTGCATATGTAAATAATCCATGATGTCTCCTGTTAGATGGGTGGATCCTCCCGACCAGGGCATCTTGTGTTGTCTGTGAAAGCACTAAGCACTCTCTCCTCTGGTGCTCTCAGCTCAGTGCAGGACCAGGCTACTTTAAAGTCATGTTGCTGTTCATCTGGGCCATGGGCAACAGTAAGGCAGGAAGACTGTCTCCAGCTGATAGGGTCTCCCTCTTCTCTGAGTCAGAGTGACTGGCAGGCAGGGCTTCAACCTCTGCCCAGCTAACCAAACACAAGCATAAAAACTGTATCTTATCTCAAAGTGCTAAGATATTTGTTCCAGGTCAATGAGTGTTTTCTGCTGTTGTTTTCTGTATGTTTGAGTCTGTATGTTAGAGCGTCCCAAATAGCACCAACCCATTTCTTCTTCCCTCGTGGAAAACCATCAACTCTGCCATCCCCAAGAAAGACTGACAACCGACCAGCCACATAGGTGTACAGGCACATCGACCAGAACAAACATAAAGCTGGAGTCAGAAGGAGAAAAGGGGGAAGGGGAACAGGGAAAAAGAGGGAGAAATGGGAGAGGGGAGCCCCTAATTATGGCAGTGGCTTGACATGGTATGGAAAGTGACAGTGGACAAGTCATCCATTATTTATAGCAACGCAGCAGAGCTGTATTATTTATGTTTTCAGCAGCGTGAGCAGTGAGGGATCATGGCACAAAACAAGCAGCCAGTCACAGCCCATTCCAGTGACTGGCAGCAGGGCAACAGGGCAACAGGGCCTGCCGGTGCAGTGTGGTGTGGTGGAGGTACTGTAGCTAGCTGCATGGTGCTGGGTGGGCTGGACACTGCACCACAGAGGCATACGGCTGGGACAAGCTGTCTCTGAGTATCTCTCTCTCTATCTAGTCAGGTGGATGATATGCTCTGTCAGTCTCTATAGGCTCCTCTCAAAACATAGAAGATATGAGTAAAATATAGTGTCAATAGCTACAGTATCATATCACCTAAAGGTGATCTAACACGTATTCCTGCAGTGCAGATATATATTTCCAGACACTCCGTCAGCACTGTATATAGGGTATGTCATTGCTAGAGGGAAGAGTGGGTAAAATAAGCACTATAATAATCATAAAGTGGTGATAGAGCCAAAAATCAATTGACACATTCATCAGCAAGTGACAGAAATACTGATCTGAATGTGAGATTCCCAGTAATCTATTCTTATGTTCAATATGATCAGTGTCATTGCCTCTGATATGTATCTGAAGTGAGAGAGGGAAAGAGGGAAAGAGGGAAAGAGAGAGAGAGAGAGAGAGAGAGAGAGAGAGAGAGAGAGAGAGAGAGAGCGCTAGAGAGAGAGTGAGCGCTAGAGAGAGCAAGCTCAAGAGAGAGAAAGCGAGAAAGCGAGAGAGAGCAATAGAGAGAGGAAACAGAGAAACACATGTGTACCTGGCAGGCCAGAGCGTAGCACTGCAGATTGGGCATGGCAGATAGCGGGGGCCTGACTTGACTCTATGGAATGCGAGTCACTATTACCAGGTGTTGCTAATGGTGTGGACCACCTGAGTCAAAAGACCCTTGCATTATTAATAACTCGGTCAATTTGCTCCAGTTTTCTTATCAAGAGGGTCTTACTGTACAGCAAGTGATGTAGCCTACAGTGATCCCACCCTCATCTTTTGGAATGTTACTGTAGCTAGATCTCTATGCTCCTCTACATGACCACCTGACCACCCTGTAACAGACCACCCTGTAACAGTCAGCGTTGGGGAGTAAATTATTACATGTAAGGGATTGCTACCAGCAAATATATTTTAATCAAATTACAGATACTTTTGAAAAACTAGATGATTACTTCGAGTATTACTTTAAATTCAGAAAGGATATTTGCGTTAAAAAAAACGTTGACACTTGTTCTCAATGACATTCAAATTAGCATTGAAAAAAGGCGCAAATTTAAGTTCCACATGAGGGAGTCAGACCTCAAGTCAGAGACCACTATGATGACACACAAAATGTGTTTGATGACAAGGACATGAGGGGAAACAGAGGGTTAAATACACACCTACATACAACAAACCATCTCTGACAAGGACATGAGGGACAACAGAGGGTTAAATACACACCTACATACAACAAACCATCTCTGACAAGGACATGAGGGACAACAGAGGGTTAAATACACACCTACATACAACAAACCATCTCTGACAAGGACATGAGGGGAAACAGAGGGTTAAATACACATGTAATGAATGGGATTGGAACCAGGTGTTTAGGAAGACATAACCAATGGAAAATGAAAAAAAAAATCAATGATGGCTAGAAGGCCGGTGACGTCGACCGCTGAACACCACCCGAACAAGGAGAGGGACCAACTTCGGAGGAAGTCGTGACACTAATGGACACATGCTCAAACTCTTACACTTTGGATAGACTTAAAGGGACAATATTTAGTTGCTAGATCCATTTGTGGACTTAAATATATATATCCATATAAATATATATATATATATCCATAGAAACTTAGAAATGCCTAATGAGCTTAGTTCAACTGTCACACTCCATGAAAACCCAAAATAGAAGCTTGTTTTACTCCAATGTTAATAAACATTGTAAATGTAAAGAAACACTGTATGGCCTCATAACATGGTTAAAACAATCATTTTGATATGATGGATGGTCAGTCCTTGCATCCACAGCTCTGTCTATTCATCTGAGAGTGGTTACATTTCTGCCATTTCATGAGCGCAACATTTATTTTTCCACTCCAATCAATGAGTCCAATCAGTCCTCCATGACAACAAAATCATAAACAACAGAGTAGGGCTGGCTAATAAGTCCTTAGTTTTGGGGTTATGCTCAGGTAAAACCATTTGCTTAATCTATACTTCCATATTTACAGGTCCTATTCTTGAGAATGAAGGGTTAAATACACATGTACATTTACTGTAATGATTTTTAATGTAAACGTATAATTGAATCGTATTATTATATGTAGTAGAAAGTGATGGGTTAGACGAAGCCTACATAACAAACCCATAAAGCAAAATGTAACATCCATACATGGCCAGATACGGAAACTTTAACATGGATTTATCCTGCAATAGATGTCATTCAATTGGTAACATACATTTTTGTCTTCTCCTAATGCCACTTAAGGAGAAAGTAATCTAAAAGTAACGGAATGTAATCAGATTACGTTACTGAGTTTGGGTAATCCAAAAATTACGTTATGGATTACAATTTTGGACAGGTAACTGGTAACTGTAACGGATAACATTTAGAAAGTAGCCCACCCAAACCTGGTATAAGCCAATCAGGATGACCGGATCTAAGAATACATGGAATCAAAGTCTGTATGTAACGGCAGATTTCCTCCTCTTCGTCTGAAGAGGAGTAAGGATCGGCGTGGTAAGTGTTCATGACGATTTTAATAAGAAAAGCACTGAACACTATGAAATACAAAACAATAAACGATAATGTGAAATAAACCAAACCGAAACAGTACCGTGTGGCGACAAACACTCACACGGAAACAAACACCCACAAACCAACAGTGAAACCCAGGCTACGTAAATATGTTTCTCAATCAGGGACAACGATAAACAGCTGCCTCTGACTGAGAACCATATCAGGCCAAAAACCTAGAAACACAAACATAGACTGTCCACCCCGACTCACGTCCTGACCATACTAAATAAAGACAAAACAAAGGAAATAAAGCTCAGAACGTGACACTGAAATCATTCTGGATGTCTGTGGGTTGAAGCATTAGTCCATCACGGTCACATTTCTGCCTAGTTAAATAAAGGTTAAATACTGTTATTTATTTATTTATTCTGTAATCCACACGCTCTCCCAGGTGTAGTTTGAACCAGCAGCCTCAACCTTTCCTTGGCCCCTGAAGGACAGAGTTCCTCCACCACATCCTCTGAGAGACTACCATTACGGCATAAACAGCATCCAACAGGGTGGGCATAGCCCTATGTTGATATTAAAACGGAGGACAGAGTTGACGTGAAATCGAGAAATAGTAATGGCTCGTAGGCGATTGACTGCCAACCGCGGTGCTCAGGGTTGGCGTTGTCGCTTTAACAGCCTCTGCAATTGCGCTCGTCAATCAAACATAAAAAATATGCTTAATCGTGGATTTGAGCCCAGACTGACGTCATGTCCTTCGAATTTGAGTGTGGAGGCAGGTTTTGAATTGCATGCATGCCTGGTGGATGAATACCATGGCATTAGCTATACTGCGCTGTCTGGCAAAGGTATAAGTACTAATGAGTTATGAGTGTGTAGCTGTATTCAGAGTTATGGTTGACACAGATCAGCACTGCGCTCAATATCACAATTACAGTAAGAGCTGTTGTAATGTTGCTCATATGGTTAGGATAGGGACACCTGCTGCTGGACCCCTGCAAACTCAAATACAGCTACTCCCAGAGACTGCTACTCCCTGAGAGATCAGTTATCATTGGATCTAAAGAATAACACCTGTCCTATTCTTACATCCTTGTTATTTACATGGATAACTCTTGGACTCATTTGAGTATTCAGGAAAACTAATGTGATCTTGACATTACAAAACGTATGTAGGTGGTTTTGTCTGAAAATGTGTGACTTTTTGTCTGAAAATATTTAAACCTTGACCTGACAGCTTTCAATGCTTTAAGATGTCCAACAATGTCCCTGTACCTAAGCAAGCAAAGGTAAACTACCGAAATGACTTTTGTCATCATGAAGTGCTTTGAGAGGCTGTGGTCAAGGAACACATCAGGTCCACCTTACCTGACACCCTCGACCTACTACAATTTGCATACCGACCCAACAGATCCACGAATCATGCAATCACCATTGCTTTACACACTGCCCTATCCCACCTGGAGAAGAGGAATGCCTATGTGAGAATGCTGTTCCTCGACTACAGCTCAGCCTTCAACATCATAGTCCCCTCCAAGCTTGTCACTAAGCTCAAGGCACCTCCCTCTGCAACTGGATCCTTGACTAACTGATAGGCAGACCCCACCCACGAGTGTGTGGCCACGCACAACTCCAACATCATCATTAAGTTTGTCGATGGCATGAAGGTGGTGGGCCTGATCACCGATGGCGACGAGACAGCCTACAGGAGGTTAGAGCCCTGGCAGAGCAGTGCCAGGAAAACATCCTCTCCCTCAACGTTAGCAAAACCAAGGAGCTGATCGTGGACTACAGGAAACAGAGGGCATTGTGAAGGCCCCTACTGACATCAGTGTGGCTGCCATTGAGAGGGTCAAAAGCTTCAGGGTGTCCCAGAGGACCTGTAATGTTTGTCTGATCAACCTCAAGAAGTGCTACAGCTGCACAATTGAGAGCATCTTGACCGGCTGCATCACCCCCTGGTATGGCAACTGCACCGCCCTCAACCACAAGGCTCTACCGAGGGTGGCGCTGATGGCCCAATGCATCACCGGGGACCGAGCTCCCTGCCATCCAGGACATCTATACCAGGCGGTATTTGAGGAAGGCCCGGAAGATCGTCAAGGACTGCAGTCATCCGGGCCACGGACTGTTCACTCTGTTACCATCTGGTAAGCGGTATCGGAGCATCAGGTCTCAGACCAACATGCGCCAAAACAGCTTCTACCACCAGCCCAGCCGACTGCTAAACAGCAAACCCTACGTGTATATCCCTACACAGACCTGCACTTTAGAGACTATATGCACCTCAGACTATCTGCTCCTTAGAGATTATTTATCTGACTCTCCACACATTCAACCCTTACACACAAACACTCATAAACACTCACACACAAGTACACACACGCACTCACACACACACACACACACGCACACACACTTGTAAATACAGTCTATTATTACTATGCATACAACCTCTTCTATTGCTTGTTATTACTGACTTGACTCTTATTATTGTTATTGTTGTTATTGACTGATGTACTACAATGTTGAGGGAACTAGCACACAAACATTTCACTGTCTCTTTCATACCTGCTGTAAACTGTGTATGTGACAAATACAATTAGATTGGATTTCAATCAGATTTTAATATTTTGAGAAGAAACTCAATGAGTCACATTCTTTAAGTGATCTCTTAGTTAGAGATTTCTTTATATTATTATAGAAGTCGTGCTTTTCTTCCTTTTGTTGATAATGAAGTCTATTTCACACTGTTTAATATTCATTCAAACTAAACACACGGTGTGTGTCGTTGGTAAGAAGACATTTTTTATTCCACTTGAACGTTGGATCAGCTTTCCAACCAGTCAGAAGCGAAAGCACCAATTGTAATTGCAAGGCTCCGCTTCGGCATTCGCCGACGTTGACGTTTCTTTTTTAATTGACCCCAGGTCAAATAGGGACTGAGATAATATTTTGTTAAATTATTCTTATTTCCCCGGGAATCGCATTTCCATATAACTTCACTTCATGCTTTATTTATAATCCTTCTTGCAATTACCATGCAAACGACATCTTAACTGCCACCCTTTCTCTCACTGAACAGTTTAGTAAATATCAAACCATATTCATTATTAATAAACCCACAGCCGAAAAACCCTATTTTTCTATATATATAAATAATTTGCATGCTGAAAAGCTCGGGGAGTATGGGTGCCCTCCATTTGATACTACAGAGACCAGCTTAATTAAGAGCATTAAGACACTAACATATGCTGACTGCATCAGAACTAGCTTCTGTTGGAGAAAAGAGTTGTTGTTGATCCACAAGTCTCAGTCGCAACTTGTCACCAGGTGACAGACTTTACACATTGGATGTTGTGTGAATCCCCCTCGGTTTTAGGGCTCCCATTTAATCCCCCCCTTTTTACACACACACACAAACTCTCTCACACACAAACACAAACTCTCTCTCTCTCTCTCTCTCTCTCTCTCTCTCACACACACACACACACACACACTCTCTCTCTCTCTCTCTCTCTCTCTCCCACACACACACACACACACACACACACACACACTCTCTCTCTCTCTCTCTCTCTCTCTCTCTCTCTCTCTCTCTCTCACACACACACACACACACACACACACACAGACACACATTTAATACACCCACACTACATAGGTTTGATCTACACAGCTGCTGCGGCCTCAAGGCAAGCTGTTTCTTACATCAACATGTGTTTGCTGGCAGGGGACCCTGACATTTGCATTACAGCATGGCAATAAACAGTGACTGAGGCCCCAGGGTTTGTTAGAAAACTATTGTTTGGGGAAAACCCTTAAAGCTTTGAGTGTAATTATTGAGTAGTAGAACTACATTACCGTCCAACTCTTGACATACAGTATGTTTTGGAAATTATTTTAAATTAGCAGGAAAGGACATTACCTCCCTCTATTTTGACTCATGTGTCCATCAATCTCTCACATTGTTTAGTGTCAGACCCTAAATCTCACCTTTTCTAGTGATCTTTTCACACAGTAATTATCAGTAACCTGAAAAGTGAGAATGTGATAGGCTAGATCAGAGTTGTGTGGGAAAGTCAACAGGGGTTGTTTGAGCCAATGCCTGGGCATGGGTGATCAATACGTTAATTGATTGCCCCTTTATTAGATTAATCAATGGTTAAGGAATAATTAATGAATAACACCAAAGTAGTAGGCTAGTCAATAAAAGAGAACAGACTGTGGTCCTGTGTGGCTCAGCTGGTAGAGCATGGCACATGCAAAGCCATGGTTGTGTGTTTGATTCTCACAGAGGACCTGTAAGTCACTCAGATAAGAGCATCTGCTAAATGTAAAAAAAAATTGATGGATTTTTGGATACAAATCAACCATTAGGACTATGTTTGGTAGTCTTTGGGGAAGCATGCTGCCCAGTTTTTGTGCGGTGCCCAGGCATTGAATTTGAGGTTAAAGCATTATTGGTAGAATGGCAGAGTTCCGCATAGGCTATGTAGGGAAAGTTCAACTCCTCCTTTCTGTGGTCTGACAGACATAACCAATACCATGAACGTTTTCTTCTCCAATTCCAACTATGATGGGATTAGTCTATTTCATCCTTATGTTTTAAATCAATATTTAGACTACAACTGGATGTGTTGGGTATAATATGAATATGTTGTCATTTATAATCTAGTGAAGTTAGATCTCTAAACTTGTTTCAATATATACCCGTATGGGAACCTAAACATAAATCAGCCACTTGAAAGAGAGTAAACATTTCATTAATTTTAAATAAAGTATCATTTTAAGTAACATTTTAAGTGAGTATGTTTGGGGCAAAATGCTAAATGCCCCCAGGGCAATCAATGCAACTCAATGGTACCAATATTGGTATTTTCCAAATCATGTCCAAATCATCTATAAATAACTTATTTGAGTTCCACAATCAATTTTGAGATACTTTAGGATGATTTGGACAGGAAGGGTGAAAATAAAAAGAGGGCCATACATCAAAACCTCATCATAGTGTGACACCCTGATCTGTTTCACCTGTCTTGTGCTTGTCTCCACCCCCCACCAGGTATCTCTCATTTGTCCCCATTATCTCCTGTGTATTTATACTTGCATTTTCTGTTTGTCTGTTGCCAGTTTGTCTTGTCCCGTCAAGTCCTAACAGTGTGTTCCAGTGTTTCCTGTGCTCTAGTTTTTGTTTTTCTTAGTCTTCCCAGTTTTGACCTTTCTGCCTGTCCTGACCCTGCCTTCTGTCATGTACCTGCCTGACTCTGATTTGGATTATGACTCTTTGCCTGCCTTGACTTACATTTTTCCTGCCCCTTGTACTTTAATAAACTCTGAGTCTCGTACTATCCGCCTCCTGTGTCTGCATCTGAGTCTTAGCCTGAGTCCTGATAGTACGAACTGGCCTTGACTGACCCAGCAGATTCGGACCAGCTCCGCGACGCCGTCTCCTCCCACGGAGCCACCATTGGAAGACACGAGGAGTTACTTCACAACCTTATGGAACGATTCCAGCAGTTCGTGGTGGAGGTCGACGCCTCAGAATTCGGAGTGGGGTCTGTCCTGTCCCAGCGTTCGGCCCAAGACCAAAACTGCACCCTGCACTTTCCTCTCCCATCGTCTCAACACAACGGAAAGGAATTACGACGTGGGTAACTGAGAACTACTCGCGGTGAAGATGGCATTGGAGGAGTGGAAGCACTGGTTAGAGGGGGCGGAACACCCATTCATTGTATGGACAGATCATAATAACCTGGAATATCTCTGCACTGCCAAGCGCCTCAACTCCAGGCAAGTTGGATGGGCCCTGCCATTCACTCAATTCAACTTCACCATCTCCTACCACCTGGTGTCCAAGAATGTGAAGCCGGATGTGCTTTCACGCCTCTATAGCTCCGCTGATACACCATCGTACCCCAAGATTATCCCTACCTCTTGTCTCGTGGCTGCACTCATCTGAGGTACAGAGAACCATGTTCGTGAGGCGCGGTATTCCTTGCCGGACCCTGGGTTCGGGGCCGACTAACCGGATGTTTGCCGTTCCTCGGTTCTGGAATGGGCTCATTCCTCTCGACTGGCCTGCCACCCTGGCTCCCGTCAGACCGTGGCCTTTGTAGGATTATGTTTTTGGTGGCCCACCTTTGTTCCTGACATCTCTGCATTCATCAAAACCTGAACCCTGCATCATCATGGTGGAAGGCCTTTTGGAAGTTCTGGAAGGCCTTTTGCACCCTCATTGGGGCATCGGCCATCCTTTCCTCTGGTTTTCAGGCCCAATCTAACGGACAGTCGGAGCGAGCGAATCAGGACCTGGAAACCTCTCTTCATTGCCTCGTCTCCGCCAACCCTACCACCTGGAGCCAGCAACTTGTGCGGGTGGAATATGACCACAACACCCTTCCCTGCTCGGCCACTGGTCTCTCGCCATTTGAGTGTTCCATGGGTTATCAGCCTCCACTCTTCCCTGAGTAGGAGGAAGAGGTCAGCATACCCTCGGCCCAGATGTTCATCCGCTGCTGTCGCCATACCTGGAAGAGAGCCCGATCCGCCCTCCTCAAGACCACTTCCAGGTATCGGCGAAAGGCAGACCGCCACTGGACTCCTGCTCCCCACTATCATCTTGTGCAGAGGTTATGGCTGTCTACTCGGGATCTGCCCCTCCGGGTGGAGACCCACAAACTTTTCCCCCATTTTAAAGGCCATTTCTCCATCTCTAATGTCCTTAGCCCCTCTGCTGTTTGCCTTCTGTTGTCCAACACTCTCCATATACATCCCACTTTCCATGTATCTAGAATTAAACCCCTTTCTCACAGCCCTTTGTCTCCTGTTTCCAGGTTTGGATTACGACTCCTTGCTTGCCTTGACCTACTGATTGCCTGACCCTTCATCTTTAATAAACTCTGAGACTCGTACTATCCGCCTCCTGTGTCTGCATCTGGGTCTTAGCCTGGGTGCTAATACATAGTGAGGATAAAAATATTGAGATGTGTAAGGTAATTTGGTTAATATATTATGATCTATTTAATTAAAATAAGACAGCTTGCTTTTAAGAGTCAATTACAAAGAAAAATCCAAAATAAAACATATAAAATGGATGTCTCCCCCTGATAGTCTTTCTAAATGTTCTGCTTTTTTAAATAACAACAACAAAAATATTCTGCCCACTTATTTCCCTTCAAAATGTGTTTTCTGAAGGACACCCAGTATGCACATATCTAAATCTTACCAAACGTAGCTTTTTTTCAGTCAGAAAATATGCACTTCCTTTAAAGGAAAACAATTTTTTTAGTATATATTTCATTAGTCATTTTTGAAATAGTCCCAAAGTGTTTTCCATGTCAGCAATCAAGTTTTCAAGATATATAACTTTCAAAATACAGTCAGTATGATGTATAATGATGCAGAACGCATCATACCAGAGAGAAGGTTATATACTATTGAAGTCGGAAGTTTACATACACCTTAGCCAAATACATTTGAACTCAGGTTTTTCCTGTCCTAGGTCAGTTAGGATCACCACTTTATTTGAAGAATGTGAAATGTCAGAATAATAGTAGAGAGAATGATTTATTTCAGGTTTTATTTCTTTCAGCACATTCCCAGTGGGTCAGAAGTTTACATACACTCAATTAGTATTTGGTAGCATTGCCTTTAAATTGTGGAACTTGGGTCAAACATTTCAGGTAGCCTTTCACAAGCTTCCCACAATAAATTGGGTGAATTTTGGCCCATTCCTCCTGACAGAGCTGGTGTAACTGAGTCAGGTTTGTAGGCCTCCTTGCTCGCACACACATTTTCAGTTCTGCCCACAAATTTTCTATAGGATTGAGGTCAGGGCTTTGTGATGGCCACTCCAATACCTTGACTTTGTTGTCCTTAAGCCATTTTGCAACAACTTTGGAAATATGCTTGGGGTCATTGTCCATTTGGAAGACCCATTTGCGACCAAGCTTTAACTTCCTGACTGATGTCTTGAGATGTTGCTTCAATATATCCACATAATTTTCTTTCCTCATGATGCCATCTATTTCGTGAAGTGCACCAGTCCCTCCTGCAGCAAAGCCGTCACTGAAAATAAGAATTTGTTCTTAACTGACTTGCCTAGTAAAATAAAGGTAAAACAAAATTAAAAGAAGGCTGTTGTGCCTTCTTCACCACGCTGTCTGTGTGGGTGGACCATTTCAGTTTGTCCGTGATATGTACGTTGAAGAATTTAAAACTTTCCACCTTCTCCACTACTGTACCGTCGATGTGGATGGGGGTTGCTCCCTCTGCTGTTTCCTGAAGTCCACGATCATCTCCTTTGCTTTGTTGACGTTAAGTGTGAGGTTGTTTTCCTGACACCACTCTCCGAGGGCCCTCACCTCCTCCCTGAATGCCGTCTCGTCGTTGTTGGTAATCAAGCCTACCACTGTAGTGTCGTCTGCAAACCTGATGATTGAGTTGGTGGCGTGCATGGCCACGCAGTCATGGGTGAACAGGGAGTACAGGAGATGGCTGAGAACGCACCCTTGTGGGGCCCCAGTGTTGAGGATCAGCGGGTGGAGATGTTGTTTCCTTCCCTCACCACCTGGGGGCGGCCCGTCAGAAAGTCCAGGACCCAGTTGCACAGGGTGGGGTCGAGACCCAGGGTCTCTAGCTTAATGACAAGTTTGGAGGGTACTATGGTGTTAAATGCTGAGCTGTAGTCAATGAACAGCATTCTTACATCGGTATTCCTCTTGTCCAGATGGGTTAGTGCAGTGTGCGGTGTGATTGTGATTGCGTCATCTGTGGACCTTTTGGGGCGGTAAGCAAATTGGAGTGGGTCTAGGGTGTCAGGTAGGGTGGAGGTAATATGATACTTGACTCGTCTCTCAAAGCACTTCATGATGACGGAAGTGAGTGCTACGGGGCGATAGTCGTTTCGCTCAGTTACCTTAGCTTTCTTGGGAACAGGAACAATGGTGGCCCTCTTGAAGCATGTGGGAACAGCAGACTGGGATAGGAATCGATTGAATATGTCCGTAAACACACCAGCCAGCTGGTCTGCGCATGCTCTGAGGATGCGGCTAGGGATGTTCTCTGGGCCGGCAGCCTTGCGAGGGTTAACACGTTTAAATGTTTTACTCACTTCGGCTACAGTGAAGGAGAGTCCGCAGGTGTTGGTAGCGGCCATGTCGGTGGCACTGTATTGTCCTCAAAGCGAGCAAAGAAGTTGTTTAGTTTGTCTGGGAACAAGACATTGGGGTCTGTGACGGGGCTGGTTTTCATTTTGTAGTCCGTGATTAAACCCTGCCACATTCCTCTCGTGTCTGAGCCTTTGAATTGCGATTCTACTTTGTCTCTATACTGACTCTTAGCTTGTTTGATTGTCTTGCAGAGGGAAAAGCTACACTGTTTGTATTCGGTCATGTTTCTGGCCGCCTTGCCCTGATTAAAAGCAATGGTTCGCGCTTTCAGTTTTGCGCGAATGCTGCCATCAATCCACGATTTCTGGTTGGGAAAGGTTTTAATAGTCGCTGTTGGTACAACATCACCGATGCACTTGCTAATAAACTCGCTCATCGAATCAGCGTATACATCAATGTTGTTGTTCAACGTCATCGAAGCAATCTTGAAGCGTGGAATCAGATTGGTCGGACCAGCGTTGAACAGACCTGAGCACAGGTGTTTCCTGTTTTAGTTTCTGTCTATAGGCTGGGAGCAACAAAATGGAGACGTGGTCAGATTTGCCGATACTTTTGTACCTGTTGTCTCCAGCATCTTCACAAGGTCCTTTGCTGTTGTTCTGGGATTCATTTTCACTTTTCGCACCAAAGTACGTTCATCTCTAGGATACAGAATGACGGCTGCGTTATCCCATGGTGTTTTTACATGCGTACTATTGTTTGCACAAATTAACGTGTTACCTTCAGGCATTTGGAAATTGCTCCCAAGGATGAACCAGACTTGTGGAGGTCTACAATTGTTTTCTGAGGTCTTGGCTGATTTCTGTTGATTTTCCCATGATGTCAAGCAAAGAGGCACTGAGTTTGAAGGTAGGCTTTGAAATATATCCACAGGTACACCTCCAATTGACTCAAATTTGGTCAATTAGCCTATCAGGAGCTTCTAAAGCCATGACACCATTTTCTGGAATGTTCCAAGCTGTTTAAAGGCACAGTCAATTTAGTGTATGTAAACTTCTGACCCACTAGAATTGTGATACAGTGAGTTATAAGTGAAATAATCTTGTCTGTGAACAATTGTTGGAAAAATTACTTGAGTCATGCACAAAGTAGATGTCCTAACCGACTTGACAAATCTATAGTTTGTTAATTAACAGCAAATTTGTGGATGAATTGAAAAATGAGTTTTAATGACTCCAACCTAAGTGCATGTAAACTTTCGACTTCAACTGTATCTTGAACACTTGATTGCTGACATGCAAAACAATGGGTGTTTACCCCAATATTACCCTTTCAACCCCTACAAAAATGTAAATGAATTATAATCCACATAATAAATCACATTCCCTGTTGCTGCAGGATTATTTTCCTGCTGTTTGAAACTGGCTCAAATTAAGATCATACATACTTTGCCACCATGGCCTATTTATTGCCTTACCTCTCTTATCCTACCTCATTTGCGCATGCTGTATATAGATTTTCCTACTGTATTATTTATTGTATGTTTGTTTATTCCATGTGTAACTCTGTTGTAGCAGCCCCCCCCCCCCCCCCCCCCTTCGGAGATTTACGAGAAATTGAGGAGGACGAAATAGAGAGTGTGTGTGTGTGTGTGAGAGAGAGAGAGAGAGAGAGAGAGAGAGAGAGAGAGAGAGAGAGCAAGAGCGGGAGAGTGAATCTCGAGTGGAGGGTTGAGAGAGTAGCAACTTCATTGAGTTTAGGCAAAACTGCGCGAGAAGCAGGACGGAGCGCAACTCAGCATCAGTACCGACCGGAAAAAGAGAGAATAGCCTTCAGGACACTACTGTGGACAAACAGACCGTGAGATGTACTTCATTCAAAAGCAGTGAGTTGCAACAACTTGAGAGGGAAGAGGAATACATCGATCGCACAGAGGATACATATACGCTGTCATACTGAAAAAGTTCCTAACTATGGAAAATAATTCCTAAATGACTGTAAGCAAAGTGTTCGGACAATACCAGTGCTTTGAGAAGCATACGATTCCAGAGACAGGCACATCACCGGTATGTTTGATTTACCCAAGCAGTGATATTGTTTTGCACGGCGGTTGAGAATAACCAGCAAGCGGCAGCCCTCACCCCAGTCGCATTGACGGAACAATAGATTCCCGTCCTACACTTTCGGGGAAAACACAGCCAAACCGGCGACAGAAGACAAGATAAAATGTTGGCGTTTTACCTCGTCATTTGCCTTATGGGAACAGGTAAGAAAACTGTTCTTGTCACATTTTTTCTGGTTGTTTTTCTGCGCTATTGCTAGAAACTCATGAGATGCTCGCTCCGCGTTCCGTTCAGGGCGCGCTGCGTCAAACTGTAGCCTAGTCGATGCGCTGTGCTGACGGGGATTAGAGAGGAGATAATATTGCGACTCTGCTTTTGCTCCGAGGAACTATAGTTTTTCTAGGGATGTTGAGACAAAGTTCCGCTACTGAAAGAGCTGACCCGTGGTACCGGTTCAATGGCACTAACGCCGATCCTTACCAAAGCGCACAGTGGCGAGATGATGCGGTTTTTGTTGTTTTACGCATTCGGTTATTTATCTGGTGTAGGCTATGCGGGGTGGGTTTTTTTGCTGATCGTTTGGAAACAGTCCATCATGTTAGTGCACGGGTTTGTTTGATAGGCAGACATAAGGCTAGAAACGATGCTGACAGACCAAAACTCGTGCAGTCCGGGCTTGTTGCCACTGAGGTCTTTGGTGACATCAAAAGTCGCTGTTGAAGCAAGTGGTTTGTGTGTATGAGTGAAAGAGAGAGAGAGAGAGAGAGCAATAGAAAGAGAGATACAAGAGAAAGAAAAAGATAAATAAAGAGATAAAGCAGAGAGAGGGATGGAGAGAAATGCTTATATCCGCCTCTAGATATTCGCACTAGTTTACCAGGCGAAGGATAGTAGCCTATGAGGTTGGCCGCAGGTATCACCGATCATCATTTCCAATGAGATGTGGGGGGAAACACGGTGCTCGTTTCTGCTGAAACGAGCAACATGTATAGCCTAGTAGAGATAAACTGGGAACACTCCCCTAATGCAGCCAAGCAGACCTTAAAATGCACCAGCTAGGAATCGACCTCTCCACCCCAACACACTCCCTCTCTCGCCCCATACACCTCCTCTCTCATACCCATATTTCATTTATTTTTGAATGGGCTTTATAATTTAAACGCAGAGTGTAATTGCATGAGGATTGAAGCGTGTGAGGAAACCACGTTATGTTGTAAGACCGCCGAAACAAGCTCTCCATCTCTTTTTTAGCCGACCTTTACAGAAGTTGATCAAATGCCACCGTGTGTCATTCATATTAAAATATATACTAGCCTATTATGGAACCTGTATTTGTAATGTATCAGACAACACTATTGTGTTATTATTCTATATGGAAAGTAACAATGTAGCCTATAAAGTTGATTCACGGACCTCGATCAGCCGAAAGTCCAGACCAAATAGCGTTCGATAGGTTTAAGAGGGGGGACATCTAGGCTATTTCTCGTTGTAAGTGCATAAACAGCCATGGGGTTGGATTTGAGACGGCTTTTAAACACACGTCTCCAATTAATAGTTTCATAGCCAAACGCAGCCAGGTGGAAAAGGCTGCACCACCACTAGGCTACACGGAAAAGGTCAATAATGAAACGATCTAGAAATAAAGTAAATGTCTATTAAAGGCAGCCAACAGACCCCGGGCATGGTGCAATGATTTTTCTTTCCTCTGTGCAACTGCTGTTTGTGTTATTTTATCGTGAGGACTTCAGCCACTGGGGGCAATCGTCTGATGGGAGTCAACATTAGCGTGTCAATCATTTGTGTAGTGGCCTATGCCAATGATAGTTTACTATAAACTGTCGCTGTATTTACAAGTCTCTGCAATGTCCAATTAGTGTGCCTCTTAGGAAAGGAGGTTTCACATTCAACTGTTCCAAACAGTGGGTCTTTCTTTTGATAGGCTACTAATCTTGGCTGTGTGTGTGTGTGCGTGTGTGTGTGTGTGTGTGTGTGTGTGTGTGTGTGTGTGTGTGTGTGTGTGTGTGTGTGTGTGTGTGTGTGTGCATGTGTGTGTTATTATGTGCTAGAAAATCAGTTGATGTGGCCTTTGAATGGTTATGCAATATCAACATGCCTGAATATAATAGAAGTAAAACCCATTTAGAGCAAATAAAACCTTTAGGGTACTTTTTCCATAGTTACAGCACAGTAGGCAATATAGGTTATTGCATTATTCTGTAAAATAACATAATCCTTTATTAATCCCCCAGAGAAGAAATGTGATTGCACCAGCCAAAACATACATAATTCTGTATTGGAAAGTAAACAACAATGGCCCCTATTGAGGTCTAAGGGCCCTTTGATTGATTGAGACCACAGTCAAAGAAAATGTATATTTTCACACCCAACCCCTCGTTGCTCTATTTTTATGCATGTGTGTTGTTGTTTCCAGTTTCCACGCCTTTAAACAAACATTTCCTTGGTTTTGGTGTATTATTAACGCCGGCTTTGATTCGGCTCTAGATAAAGGCTTCAAATCCCCCGACCCCTCGGATTCAGAGGATCTTACTTCTTCCAATTAACATTGAGCATCCAGGAGTAAAGTAAAGCGCTTTCGGTCAACGCTTCAGTAAATGAATTAAAAACAAAATGTTTATTGGCAGTTAAGCCGTGTTTTCTTCCCACTGTCTTTGATGAACGAGAGCCGAGTACAGACACATGGGGAGGCAGTAATTAAATTTAAATGTTGAATCAGAATACACAACGTTGTCACACTGACACCCACTCTCCTCTGGGAGGAGAAGAGAGAGGAGATGGAGATGGAACGCCTGCTGGAACTGGAACACAAGCACAAACAGACTTTTCCCTCCTAAAGAATTGTCAACGAGTATTGGGAAATACAGTATTCCCTTAACTATTGACTGTGAGGAGCACAAACAAACAACAGCAGAGTTCCAGGGTCCTCGTGGATCCATTCCTGACTAACAAACACCACAAATGGCAAACAAACTGTAATGTCCCATTTGTCATGGTAGAGTAGTCATAGATTTACCTTGTGTCTGTCATGCATGTTTTTCTCTTCAGATCACCAGCAGCAGAACAATTCCTTGACAGACAGACAGTAGCTGGATGGGGAGGGGCAGCAGCCAGCATGGTTCACAGGCTGCAACACAAACACACACACACACACTCACACTCACACTCACACTCACACACTCACACTCACACTCACACTCACACTCACACTCACACTCACACTCACACACACACACACACACACACACACACACACACACACACACACTCTCATACACACACACACACACACAGTCCCAGAAAACTTGGTTGTTCAATGCTTGTTCACCCATCCATATGTATGTCCTCTCTGTGGCCCTCCTCTGCAGCAGGAGCAACGGCAGCATCTATCCGTCATTTGCTTTCTCAGAATGTCCCCTGGCTTCCCACTGGAATTGGATTCCACCCTGCATCAGTATTCCGAGTAATCTTCAATGAGCTCTTTTTTGGAACCTTTAGCTTTGGTTTGCTGAGTCTCATAGGGCCAAGTTCAAGGGCTGGGAGCTGAGATCACACGTTTCCCTCGCTGCTTTTTCCTCAAGTCCTGGCTGTCGCCACTCGTGTCTAAACCCAGTGAAGCACCCTGAAAATGCATTACCATCACCATCCTCCTCTGAACTTGTCCAGTGAGGGTAATGTGTTGTGGGGCATTAGTAAGTCTAGTAGAACTCATCTACACACAAACAAACACAGCCTTTCACCATGGATATACTGTAAATACACAATGAGGCCTAGACAGGCGCCATCATAGGAACATATAGCTTTGCCTTGACCCCCCCCCCCCCCCCCTCCACACACACACACACACACACACACCTCCTCCCCCTTCCCCATTAGCAGAGATTTGTCCTGGATCTGAGCTGTGTGGCAGAAATATTTCTGTGCGATTCGGTGGCAGCGTGGCTAGGGAGGTTTGTTTTAGGGGACCGTGCATATTTCATGAACCTCCGCTGCTTTGAATTCTTGTGGAGGAGTCAGGCTTGGGCGGAGTGAGTGGGGGGACAGAGGAGTGTAAGGGGTTGTAGGGCGAGGGAGGAGGAGAGAGACAGGACTCAGAAGTGTAACTACCAGTGTGATGATCAAGTTGACGCGAGGCGGGAAAACGTTAGGGAATACCATGGAGCATCATTAACTTCTCTCCATCTTTTCTCTCCTTTCCCGCCTATCTCTCTCCCTCATTTTCTATCTGCTGCTGAGGGGGGGAAAGGGATTGAGGAGAAAGTAAAATGAGAGAGAATAAGTTGGAAGGCAGAGAGGGAGAAGAGAAGCTAAGTTGAGGATGAGTGTCAGACCAGGGGTGCACGGTCACAATAGTGCTGACGCAGCAGAATCCGTCTGGTGTAGAAGTCTCTTGCATTATTTAGGAGACACACCCATGGCAAAGATATGGCTGAGTTTGGCCTACTTTCATTCCCACACTAGGAGTGCTCTCTGCAATGGACCCATGGCTCAAACTGGTGGAGATTTGATTTCCAGACAGACCTCATAGACTATGGAAAGGAATAGGATTCAGGGGAGGGGGCACAAATCAAAATTTAAAGGTCGTTTTGGTTTATGGCATGAGAGCCACATCTTAACCTTTTGTAGAGAGCCCTCCTTTATCTGCACTTTCACTTTCCCCCAGTAACTCCGAAATGACTCATCCAAAGGTACTAACAGACAAACCAACAGACATACAGTCATACAGACAGAAAGCCATACAGACAAACAGACAGACAGGCAGGCAGGCAGGCAGGCAGGCAGGCAGGCAGGCAGGCAGGCAGGCAGGCAGGCAGGCAGGCAGGCAGGCAGGCAGGTAGACAGCCATGCAGACAGACAGTCATTCATACAGACAGTCATTCATACAGACAGACAGACAGACAGGCAGGCAGGCAGCGGGTGCATGGGTGCAGAGGGTAGAAACTATAACAATGGGTTACTGTGTCTTCCAGCCATAAGACATGTTCATGCACACCGTCATTGTCTTCTACCTCGGACCTCGCCTCCTTGACTAACAACACAATGACCCCTGGGGTCTTCCTCACTCATCTTTGGCCCCCAATCCCCCCAACCCCAATCCCCTCAAAAACTTTGCTGTGTACAGAGACAGAAATTGGAGGGAGAAAATAAACAATGGGGCTTCATAAAACAAGCTCTGTCTCACTAATCAGCTTTGCCATGCGGGGAAACAGAGATAAAGAACTTGGCATTGTGTCCAGGGGCCTTGTTATCAGCTGTTAGCTACTTCACTGGATGTGGTTGATGGCACGGCTCAACACAACAGGGAAGGCCTTGTGTTGTGTGGGCAGCCAGGCAAGATATGCTGGAGCTGTACTACCAGCTGGGGCACTTGGCCACTTCCATCCCTGTCTTTGTCTCTCTCTCTCGCTTCCTCTCTCTTCGCTCTATTTTCTCTCCCTCTTTTCATCATCTCTCTCTCTCCCCCCCCTCTCTCTCTGCTCTCTCTCTCTAACGCTAACTCTCTGTTTCTCTAACTCTCACTGCTCTCTTCCTCCCTTCCTTCTCTCCTTGTCTCTGTCTTTGCACGTCCTCACCTCTGTTTCCCTACGGGGCAGAGGAAGATCCTTGCAGGAAGTGACACACAAAGACAGGGACAATGGAGGGGCTGTGTCAGCTTCCTCTTCCAAATAACTGGTCCACACACATGCCGTCCGGCCCCTCAGCCTCTCAGCTCAGGGCCCCTACCAGTCCTACAACAGCTCCACTTCCATCCACTGCCAGCAGATTACTGGGCTCTATTATCACCCACTGATTAGAATATAGTAGGGAGAGAGCAGAGGCTGTTTACTCTCTGCATTCTCCTCCACCAAACAGTGGTACAGCGAGACGGAACCCTGGGTTAATTCTTTACAAATCATTAAAACAGAGCTCAGAGTGAGAGAGTAGAGCAGTAGCACAGCCACTGTGTTCAAACAGTAGCAAGCCAGCTAGCTATTTTAGTGAAACAAATTGTATTTTTATTATATTTTTTGGGGGGGGATACAAGTGACACATCTTTCTAGAGAGATGTATCACAATTTGGCAAGACCTCCAACCCAAGAAACCCAGAGAGCATAGAGAGAGCTCCAACATACTAGACCAAACATTCGTTTTTATTTTCCAATCAATTTCTGCCCTCCAAGACAAGAATTTCCTATCTCCTGCCGAGACACAGAAACCAACAGCAAATTGAAATGAATCTCCCGTGTTGCAGCAATATCTGGGCCATTGTTATCTTCACTAGCCGTGTTCCTCAACCTTCTTTTAAAGATTGCCCTTTTGGGGGGTGTTTCTGGCAGCTGGGAAGGGACTGAGGGGGAAAAACCCATGCGGTTATGAGTCCCGTGAGAAGCTATTTATTTGTCTATCTATATATTTTCTACTTATTTATCTATTTTTATTCCCCACTCAATCCGTTCTTGAGATGCGGTCCGATTTTCAGTGGCTCCTCTTGAGCAGAGCGACGTTAATATCATGTGGCCATTGTGTGTTATTTTGGAGGGTTGTTGTGTGTGCACATCCATAAGTGACTCATGAGGAGCTTATCAAAGCAACGCCCTAAACTATGTGTTGCTCATAGTATACACACACACCTACACACTTACACACACACACACACACACACACACACACACACACTAAGACAAGGGGTCAAGGGCATGCATTGGGGCAGAGGATGATGAGCTGAGATGAGTGTTTCCCGTCTTTGGGGCTATGTGCCCTTTATGGAGCGGTTAGTCAAAGCCTGACTGTCTAATTAATGACGCTCTATCTCTCAGGATGTCATGTCTCCACTCAACTCAACCCAACCAGGGGGAAAGGAATGCACTCAAGGAAACAAGCGATGGCCTGGCTGGGCTGGGCGGACATTACAGAGACCAGAGGGTTGAGTGCGTGCAGGGAGGGACAACTCTCATGCTCCCCTGGGCTTCAGGTCCCCTCCTTCCCCTCTCTCTGTCTCCTTCTTTCTTTCTTTCTTTCTCTGGCTTTTTTTCTCCTCCTCAAACAAAGAGCTCCATCTTCCTGCTTCTTGCCAGTTTAAGCTGACTGGAATCTGAGGGCAAATATTGTGATAGTGACTCAACCGTTAACAAAATACTGGGCTCGGCAGTCAGGAAAGGAAACCGCTTCTTAAACTCTCTTTCTCCTCCTCCTTCTCTCAGTGAGAAAGGTAGGTCTCTCTGCCTCTCTGTGTTGTTTTGAGTGGCAGACAGCTGGGCGAAGGGTTGGCGGAAAGTGTAGCAACTTTTTTTCTTCTCTCCCTTCTCCTCCAGCGGGGAATTTAGAGCAAGGCTTTGAAACTCTCCGTGGGAGGCCGCTAGGAAAGCCGGCCAATTTGCTATCAACTGAGGGGTGTCAGTCAAAGCTCATCGATCAGGCTTTTAACTGTGGCTCCCTCAATGTCCAAACATGGTAATTTTATTGAGCCGTGTTGGAGATGAGAGGCGCAGTGAGGGGTGGGGCGACAGCCGGGGGTGGCGGAGGGTTTGGGGGATAGGGGTGAGAGTCAGTAGGTGGGTAAGGTGGGTCTCCAACTTCCGTGGTGATGAAAAGCAGGAGCTTCACACAGAGAGAGGCATTGGAGATCCTTTGGACAGGGGGTTGGGAGGAGATGTTTGTCTGAGCAGAGAGACAGAGAAAGAGAGAGCTGTGCCTCAGCTGGGGGAGGAGGGAGGGGAGAGAGAGAGACAGAGAGGGAGAGAGAGAAAGAGAGAGGGGGGGTCAGAAGGATTTACTGCCAGCAGCATAGCATTAAAGGTAATGGATATGCTTGTATTGGTGTAAAGCGAACCTGTGTTTTTCTCCCAGCACAGGGTAGCTAAAAGAATAACAAAGATGTAAACTGAAGTGAGAATCCGGGAAGGAAGAATTGAAAGGGGTTGTTTCATCGCCTCAGGGCGAAACATTACAACCTGAGGTATCCCTTTGCCAGGTAGATGGACTTAAGACACAGAATGTTTTTTGAAGTCTGTGTGTGTCGGGGGGGGGGGGGGGGGGGGTCCAGCGGGGTTAGGGTCTGGAAAGCTAAGTGCTTCCCAAGCTGACAGGGGTGAACCCTATAACCCTCTACACCCCTGCACCCTCGCCAGGAGTCAGCAGCAGTCCCTCCTAGGGTTGTACCATTCCGGATACTTTCGGGAATTTATTGAAAGCAACCCTAGTCCCTCCGTTGTTCCAGCACATCTTACCTGTCCGATGTAGGCATCCCAGCACTCATCAGATTGAACTGATTGTTCCCTCCATAGATTGGGCTTCTACGCCCTCCCGCTACAGGATGATGTATGTTTGCTTTTGAAAGTCCCAGCCATGGTGCATGGAATGGAACGCTCTGGAGGGGGGGTTAGAGGTAAGGGAGAAGCAACAGCAGGGATAGAGGGAAGGGAGAAGCAGAGATAGAAAGGGAGGAAAGAGAGAAGGGGAGAGAGAGGGAGAGTGTTACACACACATACACAATAGGGATGGCATTGTCTAAGATGATGTGAGTGTGAATCCAGTGTCAGTCTATGGCATATGATAAAGCCTGCTATTGATAGGATAGTTGGGCTGGAGGGAGGGAAGGAGAGAGTATAGATACTGCAGGTTTTCAGGGAGTTTCCAAACAGAGACAGATAGAGCAGGAGATAACATTGGAGGAGAGAGGAGTGGACGGAGGGAGGGAGAGGGGGATGAGACGCAGAGTTCCAGGCTGCATCCATCATGTGGTTTGGTGCAGGAGCCATGTCTACCCATTGTTCTTCATCATTTGTTTTCTCAGGGCTCTGCTAGGGGGGGGGGGGGGGTGTTTAGCCATTTGTTTTTGCTCTAATTACATAAGTGAGACAGCATAATTAGACATGTAGTTAAAGATAAAGGCAGAGAAGAGAGATAGATAGCCACAGGGAGATAGATACAGAGGTGCAGATGAAATGCGTAGACGACGGAAAAGTCCCTTTCCATTTCAACGTTCAAGGCTGCCAAGGAGGAGGAGTAAGGGTGCGGTATAAAGTAAAGGAGACAGAGAGAGACGGGACGATAACGGATGAGAGAGAGGAGGAGAGAAAAGCTGTCTTCAGAGCCTGCACTTTGAGGTGCAGCCCGATGCTGCCTGAAAAGTCACCCCATTTGATGCAGGGAGGTGGGGAGAGGGGGAGGGGAGGGGATAGAGAGGTAGAGAGAGAGTGGGGGGAGATGAGGAATGAGAGAGAGAGGGAGAGAAAAAGGAGGAGAGAGAAAGATTAACATTGAGAAACAGAAGAGAGAGAGGGGAGAGGGAGAGAGAGAGGGGGGGTGAAAGAGATGGGGAGAGGAAAGCAGAGAGAGAGAGAGAGAGAGAGAGAGATCTCCTCCAGATCAAGGCAGTGTCTGGTCCCTGGAAGTGCCTGTTTTGTTTTCAGTTGTTTGGAAGGGTCTCCAACCTCCATGTGTGAGGCCACAGGGCCCTGCTCCTGTCTCCGTCAGACACAACCCTGACACATACACACACAACTCTGACACACTCACACAACCCTGAAACACACACAATCACACACCGTTTTATCTCTGTTTCATACACCTCAAACACAGCCACCTGCCAAACCATCACTACAGACACAGCACACACTCTCTGGCACCGCTATACACACACCCCGACACCACTTTACACACACCCTGGTTTGTGAGTGTGTGAGGTTGAGGAGGTGGGGAACATGTGGAGCAGTAAGCTGCAGGCAGACAACAGAAGAGCAGCAAGTCCTCAGTCTGTCCTTCAACTTGTTCAATGGAGAGATGTCTGGAGTGAGATGATTACAGGTTACTGTCTGAAACTACAGCCCAAGACTAATCAGTCTGGGGAAGATCGTTTGTGAAAAACCTGCAGCTCCTGTTATACTTTCAGGGCCGGATTAAGAAATCTAATTGGGAGTTGTTAAGAAAACTGTTTATATTGGTTCTACAGACAGACTAGTCTTCTCTTTTCAGCAGTAGCCATTTGCTTTACATTTCTCCCCGCAATTGTACTTTGAAATCTGCAAAACGCAAACCGGCTGCTGCAACCAACCATAGAAATATAATCCATAGATGGCAATTCCCATTCAAGTCAGGACTGGTATCCATTGCTAGTGTACCCATGAGTTTAATAGTCAAATTGCCTGTAACTGCCAAACACTTGAGTAAATGAGGGATACAAAGTACATGTTATGGTGTGGGTTGCATTTTCCTGGCACCACTGCGACCTGTACTCTCTCGTTGGCTGGCCCTCGCTTCATACTCGTCGCCAAACCCACTGGCTCCAGGTCATCTACAAGTCGCTGCTAGGTAAAGCCCCGCCTTATCTCAGCTCACTGGTCACCATAGCAGCACCCACTCGTAGCACGCGCTCCAGCAGGTTTATCTCTCTGGGCACCCCCAAAGCCAATTCCTCCTTTGGCCGCCTTTCCTTCCAGTTCTCTGCTGCCAATAACTGGAACGAACTACAAAAATCACTGAAGCTGGAGACTTATCTCCCTCACTAGCTTTAAGCACCAGCTGTCAGAGCAGCTCACAGATCACTGCACCTGTACATAGCCCATCTGTAAACAGCCCATCCAACTACCTCATCCCCATACTGTATTTATTTATCTTGCTCCTTTGCACCCCAGTATCTCTATTTGCACATTCATCTTCTGCACATCTACCATTCCAGTGTTTAATTGCTATATTGTAATTACTTCACCACCATGTCCTATTTATTGCCTTACCTCCCTTATCTTACCTCATTTGCACTCAGTGTATATAGACTTTTTTGTTTCTTCTTCTACTGTATTATTGACTGTACGTTTTGTTTATTCCATGTGAAACTCTGTGTTGTTGTATGTGTTGAACTGCTGTGCTTTATCTTGGCCAGGTCATAGTTGTAAATGAGAACTTGTTCTCAACTAGCCTACCTGGTTAAATAAAGGTGAAATAAATAAAAATAAAAAAAAATAGGTCCACCTTTAGAATCTATGCCAAGGTGCATTAAATCTGTTCTGGCAGCTCGTGCCTGCCCAACACCCTAATAAGACACACACGGTTAAATGAAAATAAATATATATGCTTTATGTTGGTGTTTACTTTATTTTGTTAGTTACCTGTATGTGCATTTTTTTGTCGCTTGGGCCCAGCCCCTGACTCACACAATTGACCCGTCACAAGTATTTATTATTGCAGTTAATTTTTTACTTTTTATTAATCAGTTACCCAATGAAGGCAGGGCCCCCCAGTTACCGACGTGTTCCCTACCTCCTCTCCTCCCCCATCTGAGTATTAGCAGAATGGCAGCAGGCTGTCTACACTCCTATATCCTCGTGTGGTTGGCGGTTGCAGTAAAAAATATATACAGTGCCTTGCGAAAGTATTCGGCCCCCTTGAACTTTGTGACCTTTTGCCACATTTCAGGCTTCAAACATAAAGATATAAAACTGTATTTTTTTGTGAAGAATCAACAACAAGTGGGACACAATCATGAAGTGGAACGACATTTATTGGATATTTCAAACACTTTTAACAAATCAAAAACTGAAAAATTGGGCGTGCAAAATTATTCAGCCCCTTTACTTTCAGTGCAGCAAACTCTCTCCAGAAGTTCAGTGAGGATCTCTGAATGATCCAATGTTGACCTAAATGACTAATGATGATAAATGCAATCCACCTGTGTGTAATCAAGTCTCCGTATAAATGCACCTGCACTGTGATAGTCTCAGAGGTCCGTTAAAAGCGCAGAGAGCATCATGAAGAACAAGGAACACACCAGGCAGGTCCGAGATACTGTTGTGAAGAAGTTTAAAGCCGGATTTGGATACAAAAAGATTTCACAAGCTTTAAACATCCCAAGGAGCACTGTGCAAGCGATAATATTGAAATGGAAGGAGTATCAGACCACTGCACATCTACCAAGACCTGGCCGTCCCTCTAAACTTTCAGCTCATACAAGGAGAAGACTGATCAGAGATGCAGCCAAGAGGCCCATGATCACTCTGGATGAACTGCAGAGATCTACAGCTGAGGTGGGAGACTCTGTCCATAGGACAACAATCAGTCGTATATTGCACAAATCTGGCCTTTATGGAAAAGTGGCAAGAAGAAAGCCATTTCTTAAAGATATCCATAAAAAGTGTCGGTTAAAGTTTGCCACAAGCCACCTGAGAGACACACCAAACATGTGGAAGAAGGTGCTCTGGTCAGATGAAACCAAAATTGAACTTTTTGGCAAGAATGCAAAATGTTATGTTTGGCGTAAAAGCAACACAGCTCATCACACTGAACACACCATCCCCACTGTCAAACATGGTGGTGGCAGCATCATGGTTTGGGCCTGCTTTTCTTCAGCAGGGACAGGGAAGATGGTTAAAATTGATGGGAAGATGGATGGAGCCAAATACAGGACCATTCTGGAAGAATGATGGAGTCTGCAAAAGACCTGAGACTGGGACGGAGATTTGTCTTCCAACAAGACAATGATCCAAAACATAAAGCAAAATCTACAATGGAATGGTTCAAAAATAAACATATCCAGGTGTTAGAATGGCCAAGTCAAAGTCCAGACCTGAATCCAATTGGGAATCTGTGGAAAGAACTGAAAACTGCTGTTCACAAATGCTCTCCATCCAACCTCACTGAGCTCGAGCTGTTTTGCAAGGAGGAATGGGAAAAAATTTCAGTCTCTCGATGTGCAAAACTGATAGAGACATACCCCAAGCGACTTACAGCTGTAATCGCAGCAAAAGGTGGCGCTACAAAGTATTAACTTAAGGGGGCTGAATAATTTTGCACGCCCAATTTTTCAGTTTTTGATTTGTTAAAAAAGTTTTAAATATTCAATAAATGTCGTTCCACTTCATGATTGTGTCCCACTTGTTGTTGATTCTTCACAAAAAAATACAGTTTTATATCTTTATGTTTGAAGCCTGAAATGTGGCAAAAGGTCGCAAAGTTCAAGGGGGCCGAATACTTTCGCAAGGCACTGTATATACATACTACATATATAATATGTATTGTATTGTATGTCCAGTACATGAAATCCAAATAAAAATCTATTTAAATTATAGGTTGAAATGCAAAAAAATAGGAAAAACGCCAAGGGGGGAGAATACGTTTGCAAGGCACTGTAGATACAGTTGAAGTCGGAGGTTTATATACACCAAATACATTTAAACTCAGTTCTTCACTATTCCTGACATTTAATCCAAGTACAAATGCCCTGTCCTAGGTCAGTTAGGATCACCACTTTATTTTAAGTATGTGAAATGTCAGATTAATAGTAGAGAGAATGATTTATTTCAGCTTTTATTTCTTTCATCACATTCCTAGTGGTTCAGAAGTTTACATACACTCAAATAGTATTTGGTAGCATTGCCTTTAAATTGTTGAACTTGGATCAAACATTTTGGGTAGCCTTCCACAAGCTTCCCACCAATAAGTTGGGTGAATTTTGGCCCATTCCTCCTGGCAGCGCTGGTGTAACTGAGTCAGGTATGTAGGCCTACTTGCTCGCACACACTTTTTCAATTCTGCCCACACATTTTCAATAGGATTGAGGTCAGGGCTTTGTGATGGCCACTCCAATACCTTGACTTTGTTGTCCTTCTTAAGCCATTTTGTCACAACTTTGGAAGTATGCTTGGGGCCATTTTCCATTTGGAAGACCCATTTGCGACCAAGCTTTAACTTCCTGACTGATGTCTTGAGATGTTGCTTCAATATATCCACATAATTTTCTTTCCTCATGATGCCATCTATTTTGTGAAGTGCACCAGTCCCTCCTGCAGCAAAGCACCCCACAAAATGATGTTGCCTACCCAGTGCTTCATGGTTGGGATGGTGATCTTCAGCTTGCAAGCTCCAAACATAACGATTGTCATTATGGCCAATCAGCTCTATTTTTTATTTCATCAGACCAGAGGATATTTCTCCAGAAAATATGATCTTTGTCCCCATGTGCAGTTGCAAACCGTAGTCTGGCTTTTTTAGGGAGGTTTTCGAGCAGTGGCTTCTTCCTTGCTGAGCGGCCTTTCAGGTTATGTCGATATAGGACTTGTTTTACTGTGGATATAGATACTTTTGTACCTGTTTCCTCCAGCATTTTCACAAGGTCCTTTGCTGTTGTTCTGGGATTGATTTGTACTTTTCGCACCAAAGTACGTCTCTAGGAGACAGAGCACGTCTCCTTCCTGAGCAGCATGATGGCTGCGTGGTCCCATGGTGTTTATACTTGCGTACTATTGTTTGTACAGATGAACGTGGTACCTTCAGGCTTTTGGAAATTGCTCCCAAGGATGAACCAGGTCTTGGCTGATTTATTTAGATTTTCCCATGATGTCAAGCAAAGAGGCACTAAGTTTGAAGGTATGCCTTGAAATACATCCACAGGTACACCCCCAAATAACTCAAATGATGTCAATTAGCCTATCAGAAGTTTCTAAGGCCATGACATCATTTTCTGGAATTTTCCAAGCTGTTTTATGGCACAGTCAACTTAGTGTATGTAAACTTCTGACCCACTGGAATTGTGATACAGTGAATTGTAAGTGAAATAATCTATCTGTAAACAATTGCTGGAAAAATTCCTTGTGTCATGCACAAAGTAGATGTCCTAACCGACTTGTCAAAACTATAGTTTGGGAACAAGAAATTTGTGGAGTGGTTGAAAAACGAGTTTTAATGACTCTTCCGACTTCCGATTTCAACTGTAGATAATATATACAAGTATATATTTCCTTTATTATTATTTGTTGTAAATAAATATACATATTTTTTTGCTTCCTCTTGGGCCTGGGCCCAGGGGCTTCAGCTGCATTCATTCGGCCTGTATTCATTCGGCCTCATTCGGCCTCTGTATTTTAAACGCATGTATGCTGAGCGACAGATGTCCTTGGAGTTATTGAGAGACTGACAGTATTTCAGGTGTTATTTGAGAACTATTGAGTTATTATACCAAGCCATCACAGTTGTTTATCTTTTAACACAGTGACGGTGCTGGCAGTTTGAAGTTGCTCGTAGTGCACTAGATAGACATAAAGTGGTCATATTGGGGTTCTGAAAAGCCTGTGTCCAGTCACGACTCCAGTGTGTGTGTGTATGTGTGTGTATGAGAGATGGTTTATGCGTGTGTGTGTCGTTTGTGTGAGTGAGTGTGCCCGTGCGCCCATGCTCCGTTCCGCTGTCTCTGTGTGGGTGTGTCCATGAGTGTCACCCGCTCTTTCAGAGCTCTGGCGCAGGGAAGGAAGATAAATGGGACATTAATGGAACCACTCAATCACAGGCTACTTAAAAAAAGCTGACCATAGACTGTGGGGCAATCAGTCCTACTCCGAGGCCCATTCAGTCTGCATTCAGCCTGGGCTCGAGGAGGGAGGCTCTGGGTCCTTCAATCTCTGGATTAGCCATTCACTGCTCCATAGACCACGGCCTAACTGCCTTACACTGCCTAACTGACTGAGCACTCCTTTTGAAAAACCATAGGGGCTGGAGAGAGTGATCTCTAGTTTTAAAAAAAGAGTTCTGATTGTTCTTGGAGGTCTTTAAAAGCCAGTTAGATTTGGGCTCTTTTGTCTTGCACCTCCGGGAGTTTGAATAGTGACTAAATTATGTGAAGGTTTTGTTTATTGTGTGCTTTTGTTTATTGTTCGGTTTCGTTAACAGCAGATAGGTTTTTGAAGTGGTGCATGGCTTTCTTAAGTGAGAACAGGAATGAATGGGGAGGGGAAATCAATGGTTCTTCAGTTGTGCCGTAGGAGCATGACGGTTGCTTTAATGGTGTGAAAATTAACAGTGGCCATGTCAATTCCACCTTTACCTCTGGGGTCGAATCGCAACTGTTGCTTCTGATTAATTTCCTGCAGCTTTGATTAGAAATACACAGTGGTCAAGAAAAGCCTTTTCACACTGTTAGGTTCTTATTTTTCAGAGTAAATAACTCACGGACACCTTAGAAGCTTTAACCAAGTTTAATTCTTCCCAAAGGTTCTGTACAGCTGTAATTCAGACAACCCAACATTTCTCCCATCCAGATATATATATATCCCACTTAAGACACTCCTCCTTCTCTCCAATCCTTACATCTTATGGTTTAACAGGAAAAGAGTAACAAGATACCAAACCCTTATTACTCCCTTCAGGGGATCTGACCTGACCTCCTGACCTCAACCTCTCCATCTAATCCACAGATGTCCATCTGTCTCCCCTGTATCAACACATTGCTCTCCTCTTTTCCACCCAACACATTCCACAGCTATCTGTCTTTCTACAGAGACCCATTCTCTTTCACTCCTTAATATACTATGCATCTGATCTATCATGTCTTTAATATCTCAATGTTCAAAATGTCGAATCCAACAACACTTACCGCCGGGGGTACGGAAGAGGAAGCTGCCATCTTGTGTGAAACATGAACTGTGTTAGCCAACACCACAAAGGTACAAACACAACACTGGGGTCAAAATGTTCCCCCTCTCTGCTCCATATAACCAACCACTCTTCTTTTCTCTAATTTCTTCTCTCTCTCCCTCCCTTCTGGGTAATGTGTTAATGAGCAACAGCTTCTCAGAATACCCATAACATTAGTGTGTGCATTTGTGTGTGTGTGTGTGTGTGTGTGTGTGTTTTCACACAAATTAATTAATCGCTTTGTGAGGCTGTTGAGGTGACGGTGGCTTGTCTCTTGCCTGCGCGCGGGCGGGTGTGTTTCTTCCCCCATTCTCTATCCCGTGTTAGATCGTTCTCTCTCCCGTGTTAGACCGTTCTCTCTCCCGTGTTAGACCGTTCTCTATCCCGTGTTAGACCGTTCTCTATCCCGTGTTAGATCGTTCTCTCTCCCGTGTTAGACTGTTCTCTATCCCGTGTTAGACCGTTCTCTATCTCGTGTTAGACCGTTCTCTATCCCGTGTTAGACCGTTCTCTCTCCCGTGTTAGATCGTTCTCTATCCTATGTTAGATCGTTCTCTATCCTATGTTAGACCGTTCTCTCTCCCGTGTTAGACCGTTCTCTCTCCCATGTTAGACCGTTCTCTATCCCGTGTTAGACCGTTCTCTATTCCGTGTTAGACCGTTCTCTCCCGTGTTAGATCGTTCTCTATCCTATGTTAGATCGTTCTCTCTCCCGTGTTAGACCGTTCTCTATCCCGTGTTAGACCGTTCTCTCTCCCGTGTTAGACCGTTCTCTCTCCCGTGTTAGACTGTTCTCTCTCCCGTGTTAGACCGTTCTCTCTCCCGTGTTAGACCGTTCTCTATCCTATGTTAGATCGTTCTCTATCCTGTGTTAGACCGTTCTCTCTCCCGTGTTAGACCGTTCTCTCTCCCGTGTTAGACCGTTCTCTCTCCAGTGTTAGACCGTTCTCTCTCCCGTGTTAGACCGTTCTCTCTCCCGTGTTAGACCGTTCTCTCTCCCGTGTTAGACCGTTCTCTCTCCCGTGTTAGACCGTTCTCTATCCTATGTTAGATCGTTCTCTATCCTATGTTAGACCGTTCTCTCTCCCGTGTTAGACCGTTCTCTCTCCCGTGTTAGATCGTTCTCTCTCCCGTGTTAGACCGTTCTCTCTCCCGTGTTAGATCGTTCTCTCTCCCGTGTTAGACCGTTCTCTCTCCCGTGTTAGACCGTTCTCTCTCCCGTGTTAGACCGTGTGTGTGCATGTGATGGCAGGGTCCTCTCTGACACTTTACATTAATTAGCCCACTCTGTAATTAGCGCAGGGGGGCGAGTGGGAACATGAGAGACCTGAACACAAGCCTAATCAGGGGGGGGCAACGAGTTTGATTCGCCACAACGCCAGCGAGAAAGTTCACACATATGTATAATTCCTGGCTCGACTCAGACAGACTGCGTCTTCACAGTCAAATTAGCAAGGATGTGGATTGGGAAGATTGGACTCTTTTTCGTTCTCCTGACTTGTTTTTGAGTTTGATGACCATTAATATAAAACCAGACTCTCTCTCTCTCACTCTCTTTTCTCTCCTCCTCCACACTAGCCCTTCCTCCTGGGGCACTGCAGAACAATTATTTTGCTCTACTCCCTTCCCTCCCTCCCTCTCACTCCAGATAATTCAATCTGTCCAATATCAAATAATATTCCCCAATTTTTCAGCCCATTTTAACCTTATCGCTCAAACAGCCGCCTCTAGGGGATTAGTCTCGTTCCACCTTGTTAAAAGAGAAGGGGAGAGAAAGAGAGAGAACCCGGGAAAGGGGGATGACAAATAGCTCTCTGAGGAGTGGTTTGAGAAGCTTCTGTTTGCCATTCTCACAGGCAATATGTAAGAGCCGGCAAAGATAGAGAGGAAAAAGAGAGGAGAGAGGGAGAGAGATATAATATTAGTGAAAGGGTGGGGGATGAGTGTAGGCTAGGTGATGAAAGTAAAGTTGGCCTGGTGTTACCACTCTACTCTAACTTGTGTCACCACAGCACTGTATAACACACCCCTCTACAAGCTCTCCCCCAGCTCAGAATTACAATCCAATAAGGTGGCCTCCTGTTGGTCTTTGTTCCCCCATAGTGTTTACCCTGTCCTCCGGCTCCGCTCGCTGCCTAATCTACCCAAGAGCTGAATGGCAATAGATCAGGGACAAGGAGGGACAGAGCCGAAGGAGGGAGGAGAGGGGGAGGGAAGAAGGGAGAGAGGTTTTCCCTCTCTCCGGTTCTCCCACTCTCCTTCCTCCTCTTTTCTTTTCAATTCTAATCTGTCTGCTTGATTGTTCTAGGCTGCTTTCAGCCGGCCCCTGGGAGAGCTGGAGGTTTGGAGTCTGTTTTAATTCTGATATAAAAGAAGCCTTCCTCAAGAAGGGAGATGTAAGAGTAGGCCAGGCTGAGGAGAGTGAAGGAGTGGAGGTGGGACAGATTGCATGGCGGTGGTGGAATAGGATGGGAGGCAGAGAGGTGGCTTCAGCAAACACCAGAAGTCATAGAAATAGAAAAAGATATGATATGCCACACAATCTCTCTCTTTCCCAATATTCTCTCTCTCTTGTGCTTAAACACACACATATACACACTCCCAGGCATTGGGGTGGTTTAAGCCAAATGGGATTTTTTTTATCCCATCTGTAATCAAGAGGCACAATCTATATACAGTAGATTGATCTCAACTTCCTGTGATTCATACCATATCCTGTAGAGACGATATGGCCAGCTGAGAGGGTTATCTCCACGCTCTGTCTAATGATCCATAATCTCCCCGGATGGCTTTAGGAGCCTGCAATGCTCCACTTGTTTATCAGGGCCACAAACCAGGGGGCAAAGACAGAGCTGTGAACTGCAAATGAAAAAATATATAAATCAGTATTTGCAGAGAGAGAAGAGATAGCCGTTTGGCATAATAGCACTAAAACTTTTGGGCTGCTGTGTGGAGTGGACAGTCATGGTGTGGGTAGATAGTGGTCCATTTCCCTGCTTGATGGGGTTATACTTCGGTGCAATGTCACCGTTGTGGACTCCCTGGACGTCCTTGTTAGACACTTAATTTAAAGGCCTTATCACACTGAGGCACAGTGAGATTATCCTAGTATAAGTCTGAACATCAAAGATACTGGCACCAAGACTATCCATTACTGCAGCCAGGCAGATTGGCAAGTTGCAGAGCAACGTGTGGGTGTGTGTGTCTCTCTCTCTCTCTAGTTCTCTCTCTTTGTGTGTGTGTGTGTTTTCTCTGTTTGCATCTCTGTGTGTTTGTTTGTGTCTCTTCCTTTGTGTGTGTGTTTGAGTGTGAGTGGTGAAACAGTCACACATCTGTCCCTCAACTAACGAACCCCCAAATAATAAACCCCACTCCAGAAAAATGGAGTGACACAATGAAGTGGTTAAGTTTATCAAGCCACCAGCTTTGCTCAGGCATGCAAGGTGTTAAGGGCCAGGCAGAGGTCAAGGGCCCAGCCCACAGCATTCTTCAGCTAGGCAGCTAGGCACGTCCCAGCACATCACACAGTCAGGGACCATATGTCCAGGTCCCCCAGTCAATGGGCCAGCCCCGCCAGCAGGACAAAGACCCATTCACACCCACTGAGCTCTAAGGAAATCTGTAATTCCACGCTGCCATTAGGCCAGAAAACAGCACCAGTGAGTCAACACCAGGGATACACGAGTTAGAGATATGGAGAGAGGGGAAGAGGAAGAGGGAGAGAGAGGAAGAGGGAGAGAGAGAGAGAGAGAGGCCTTTACCAGGCATACAAGCAGGCTGAGGATGATGCCCTGTGCTGTGGACCCATCTCTCTGTTCTTCCACAGGGCTGCAGCAGCCTTCTCTCCAGAGGGCCATTAGAGACCCTCCCTGTAACCCCCCTCTCTCTCTCACTCTCAATTCAGTTAAATTCAAAGGGCTTTATTGGCATGGTAAACATATATTTACATTGCCAAAGCAAGTGAAATAGATAATAAAAAATGAACAGTAAACATGACTCAACATTCCACTCTAAAGGAATAGAGACATTCCACATGTTATATAATGGCTATATACAGTGTTGTAATGATATGCAAATAGTTAAAGTACACAAGGGAAACTAAATAAACATAAATATGTACAATGGTGTTTGTTCTTCTCTGGTTGGCCTTTTCTTGTGGCAACGGGTCAGAAATCTTGCTGCTGTGATGTCTCTCTGTCCCTCTCTCTGCCCCTCTCTCTCTCTCCCTCTCTCTGCCCCTCTCTCTGCATCTCTCTCTCTCTCTGCCTCTGCCTCTGCCTCTGTCACTCACAACTCTGCTAATAAGGCCAGCAATAAATGCCAGGAAGGATACCAAGCCGGGATGAAAGCTATTCCTCTCCTGTTCAAGCTTTGAGGATATGTTTTCCTGGAGTAAGAAGGGAGGAGGTTGGGGTAAGAGTAGGGTGGAGAAGGATAGGCTTTATAGTTATGTTGCATTTTAATGGCCCTCTGTAAACCTATCCCATCATAAAATAATATTTTGTGTGTCATATCCTGTTGTGTGTGCACTAAGGGACATTTGCCAGTCCCCCCAGCACTGAGTAAAGTGTAAAGGGGGAGAAGGGCAGAGGGAGGAATAGATCACACATATTTTATATATGCAGCGATGAATATGGAAGAAAAAAAGGTCAAACTTGGCTGGAAACACTACAGTAGATCACAATTACAGTCCCCGCCGCGATGTCTCATCAGCCCCTGGTCACACTGGAGAGGCCCACGCCGCACATTATCAAAGATTGATGGGGTGTCCTACTTAAAGCCAGGGGGTGGGGTGGGGTGGGGGGGGGACTTTGGGTTATCTGCGGGAGAGGGAAGGGGGGCATTCGGTGTTGGCCGTGTGGTCGCATGGCAGCAGTAACCCCCCACCAACATCGCCGCCCAGTGCCCACAGACCGCCTCATAGTAGTTTGAGGTTCTGCCAGGCTCCACCATTACACAACCGCATGACTACAGCCTTGATGTACTGGAGAAGTTGCAAAGCCTGACGTTACAAGATCAGCACTTACAAGACAGTACTAGCTGAGTCAGGAGTTTACAGAGAAGAAGACACGAGCTGAACAAATGTTAAAGGGTTGGCTTCACTCTTGTCTTCCGTCTCCCTCCCTCCCACCCACCTCGGAAAAACTATACAAACTGAGTGAACAAACAGGCAGACCCTTCCCTCCAAATCCCCCTCTTTCTAATACCGCACACCTCAACCCATCCCTCCATCCCTTTTCTTCCCTGCTGGCTGCCATCCTCCCCGTCTTCTTGTTCAGAGTGCTTGCTTAATAATTCATTGATTCATTTGTTCTCTCATTAATCATTTATTCATTAATCACGGCCTGCTTTTTCTAGAGGAAGCGGTGGAATCTGAAGAAAAAAAAGCCTGACTTCACATTTCACTCTAATTACGCGGCTGCACTAATCAACGCTTAAGAAATTGAGTTTCAGGAAATTCGGTTATTCCCTTCTTTCCCAAAGCAGGATGTATTGAGTTCGCCAGGTAACGTTTTCTTCCCCCTCTCCTCTCTTTATTGTACTCTGAAAGCCCTTAGTCATCACCAATTGTAAAAGAGTGTCTCAAGGCAGATGTAATCTGATGAACGGAAAAAAGTTTGACATTTTATCACAACTTGCCTTTTTCCCCATCTTTCCCAGAGAAAGGGGAATAGAAACGGTGGTGGCTGGTGAAACTGCGGACATTGATGAATAAACGACGGTTTGAAGACGGTTTGTAAGAGGAGACAGGCGCTGGGGTTGTGGAGGAGAGGTCTATGCTGTTTCCCCGGGATCTATGGCTCTCCCGGGACGTCGCTGGGTAATTTGTGTAATCGTTAGGAGTTACGTGCCCGGGGAGTTCCAGAGGTGTGGGGAAGAGTAGCCTAGACAAAAAAAATAAAAATTGTGTGATGCAACCGTGAGAGTGAAAACGAATAAAAGCATTGTGAAATGGTTTAATTACATTCATGTTTATCCCTGTTGGATATACAGTTCACACACAATTCATTTTCTCCCTCTGAAGCCCTCTGTCAGGTCCTGGGAAGAGAAGAAAATTCCATCTCAAATTAGAGGGAAGCTTCAACGGAATGGATGCCAATTCGACATTAACCTCTAAGCTTTATAAAGCACACACATTAAGCAGCACTAATGAGACTCTCAGTGAACCAGTCTTTCTTTATTTTCAAACACACACACAAAAAAATTGCTTTGACTTCAATGTGCCGCCACCACTGTTACCGACAGAGGTTGCCTCTGCTTTATAGTTCAACAACACCAGCACACAGCACAGCAGCATCATCAGACAACAATAGTACTGACATGCAAACATTTACAACGTTACCACCCTAATTAAAGAAGAATCATAAAAAAGGAAGGAAAAAAAAAGTATTCATTATGAAACGCACTACTTCTTATCGCAAAGAGCCAAGGGGACCTCCACTGGGCTCAATTAGGAAGTGTAGGCCACAAATCCCTGGACTAAATTAATTGACACCCCAGGGCATTGGGCCCAGTCCCAGTGGTGGAGACTAAGTGGAGAATTCCTTTGTTTTCATTTCCTTTGCCTTTGAGAGAAAGTGCAAGAGAGCGAGAAAGGGGAGGAGACACTTTTTAACATTAAAAATCTATAAAACATTGAAAAGATCCTTTATTGTTTAATTATTTGTTGTTGTTTACTTGTGGTTTTCTGCAGCAGGGGAGCGAAGTGGGGTGGATGTAAGAAGAAGAGTTTATTTATTTATTTGCGTCCCATCTTTGAGCAGCTAGGCCTCCCGTCACATGTTGAGCACTAGTGCCATTTTATCCAGCATGTCAGCTGTTGTGTGCGCGCTAAACCCAGGCTTTTGCAAACGGCACAAGAAGTTACGGATTTAAAAGCACAGTAAATTATACTGGGTACTAGAGAGAAGGAGGGAGAAGAGAGAGGGAGAGACAGAGGAGAGAGAGATTGAGGGGGCGGACTGGGAGTGAGTATGACACACTGATTCAGCCAGCAGCTGTCTTGCACTGAAAACACCAGGGGGCAAGAGGGAACCAAATGACAAGACTGGCTCAATCAACATCTTGTCAAGACTGTTGGCTGATGTGTACAGACAATTTTATACCGCCAACCCCCTCCCCTGCCCTCCGCTTTTCATTTCCAGTTCTAGAGTCAGCCAGTCACCCCCTGTATAGCGTCAGCTCTTAGGCACTGGAGTGGAGCAGTGGATGGGATGGCAACTGTGGTATAATGACACTCAGAGAACTTCTCCTGCTCGCTAGAGACACCAGAGAGAGCACAGGAAGTGTCCGTGCCAGTGTCTGTGACACACACTCCACACACTTCCACACACACACACACACACACACACACACACACACACACACACACACACACACACACACACACACACACACACACACACCCTACACAGACACACACACTCCACACACACACCCTACACAGACACACACACTCCACACACACAGTGTTCTTCCCTTCAGCACCCCTCGGTCCCCTCCTCCTTTCCTCTCTATCACTCCATCCACTGTGTCTGTGGTGGCAGGTGCCCAGGGAGACACAGCCGCTGCTTGCCCATGCGATAAGCTCCTCATTGGCCCGCCTCCCTTGCAGTCCGCCTCGCCCTGATGGGAGCAGCGTGGAAATCAACGTCATGCAGGGTGACAGCACATGTGACGGACTGATTACAACATTCCATCAATCGCCTCTTACAGCCCCGACCCTTTACAATTGAGACCTGACAGGAGACCACTTTTATGGTTATTTTTCTTTACAACCGTACAGTACCTCAGGGTTTTCACTCCAGTGTGTCTTTTCTTGTTGTTGCCTCCTGCTGTCCTGGTTCTTCTAGCACAGTGTGTTGACAAGCTGACACAAACCCTTGCAATTTTCACGCCAGGGATGGAGAAAAAGAGGAGGAGAAAGGGATAGGGAGAGAGAGAATTAGTGAGTGTGTGAATGAGAGAGAGAGATAGAGAAAGAGATGGAGAACAGAGAGAGAGAGAGAGAGAGAGACAGGAAGGCTGGGTAACGATGCTGACGGGGGTAGTTTGTAGAGGAGAAGGCGAGTGGTGTCAGAAAGAGCCATGGAGAAGGCAAATCAACAATTAGTAACACCTTATATAACTCTGAAAAGGAGCTTGCAAGACACTGATTTCAGGGATCATGGCTGACTGACTCTATAGTATGAGAGATACACAGAGGAAGGGGGGACGGGGGAATCTGGCGGAGAGGCTGACGTGTGGAGGGACGGAGGGATGGTAGAAGAGAATGGTGGGTATGGAGGGTGTTGGGTGGTGAGGGGAGGGGAGGGGGGGCAGGCGGGTGGATGGATGAGCCGATCTTCTCCGTATAAAAGAGGTCCCGGTCTGAGCCAAGAATCTTCACAATGGAAGAAAGGCTGGAAGGGGAGGCTAGGAGGATTAAACTCCAGCAAAACAGCTCTTAAAAAGCTGTTAGACTGCAATTTAGACACAAAAATACACAAAGGGGAGAAAAGGGGGGTTATGGGTAGAGAGAGAAGAAAAGTGTGTCTGGAATGCAAGGCGGGGAGGAGATAAGGCATGAGAGACAAGGCCAGATAAAGGGAGAGAGACAAACACAGGAATGCTTCAGCCAGGACCATGTCCTAAGACCAGAGAAGCAGATGCAGGCGGTCACAGATTCAGCCTGTGTCTGTGTCTGGAGACTAGAGACTATGGTGGTGTTTGGGTGGTGGGTGGTATCCTCTGCTCGCTTCCCTCCAAGTCCACACAACTCCTGTAGGAGACATGGTAATGAGATTACAGCCTGGCCCAATCAGACCTGAGATGGTAGGGAGCAGGGATCCCCATTGGAACAAATTATTTTTCTCGGCTGCCTAAGCATTATGTGCTGTCGTTTTACACACGCTCACACATACAGCGGGATATTTACACATACACACACATATACACACACAAACACATGCAGCAAGAGACAATGAGAGGAAGACAAAAGACCCTGAGTCAAAACAAAAGGATAACCATTCAGTACAGAGAAATGGAGCTTGCATTTTCAGCCCGATTTCGAGGCCTTATCTAGACACAGTACAATAGATGGTATTTGGGGAGAGGGCTTGTTTATTCTGAGCATGAAATTTTTTTGCTGATTGTTTTGTGTTCTTTTTTTTCTGCTTGTGCTTCCTCCCCCTCTTATTCTGTCTTTTACTGTGGAATATCCACACCAACACCACTGACACATAGAACACTGCTACTGTGGAATATCCACACCAACACCCCTGAGACATAGAACACTGCTGCTGTGGAATATCCACACCAACACCACTGACACATAGAACACTGCTACTGTGGAATATCCACACCAACACCACTGACACATAGAACACTGCTACTGTGGAATATCCACACCAACACCACTGACACATAGAACACTGCTACTGTGGAATATCCACACCAACACCACTGACACATAGAACACTGCTACTGTGGAATATCCACACCAACACCACTGACACATAGAACACTGCTACTGTGGAATATACACACCAACACCCCTGACACATAGAACACTGCTACTGTGGAATATCCACACCAACACCACTGACACATATAACACTGCTACTGTGGAATATCCACACCAACACCACTGACACATAGAACACTGCTACTGTGGAATATCCACACCAACACCACTGACACATAGAACACTGCTACTGTGGAATATCCACACCAACACCACAGACACATAGAACACTGCTACTGTGGAATATCCACACCAACACCACTGACACATATAACACTGCTACTGTGGAATATCCACACCAACACCACTGACACATAGAACACTGCTACTGTGGAATATCCACACCAACACCACAGACACATAGAACACTGCTACTGTGGAATATCCACACCAACACCACTGACACATAGAACACTGCTACTGTGGAATATACACACCAACACCACTGACACATAGAACACTGCTACTGTGGAATATCCACACCAACACCACTGACACATAGAACACTGCTACTGTGGAATATCCACACCAACACCACTGACACATAGAACACTGCTACTGTGGAATATCCACACCAACACCACTGACACATAGAACACTGCTACTGTGGAATATACACACCAACACCACAGACACATAGAACACTGCCACTGTGGAATATCCACACCAACACCACTGACACATAGAACACTGCTACTGTGGAATATACACACCAACACCACAGACACATAGAACACTGCTACTGTGGAATATCCACACCAACACCACTGACACATAGAACACTGCTACTGTGTAATATCCACACCAACACCACTGACACATAGAACACTGCTACTGTGGAATATCCACACCAACACCCCTGACACATAGAACACTGCTACTGTGGAATATCCACACCAACACCACTGACACATAGAACACTGCTACTGTGGAATATATACACCAACACCACAGACACATAGAACACTGCTACTGTGGAATATCCACACCAACACCACAGACACATAGAACACTGCTACTGTGGAATATACACACCAACACCACTGACACATAGAACACTGCTACTGTGGAATATACACACCAACACCACTGACACATATAACACTGCTACTGTGGAATATACACACCAACACCACAGACACATAGAACACTGCTACTGTGGAATATCCACACCAACACCACTGACACATAGAACACTGCTACTGTGGAATATCCACACCAACACCACTGACACATAGAACACTGCTACTGTGGAATATACACACCAACACCACTGACACATAGAACACTGCTACTGTGGAATATACACACCAACACCCCTGACACATAGAACACTGCTACTGTGGAATATCCACACCAACACCACTGACACATAGAACACTGCTACTGTGGAATATCCACACCAACACCACTGACACATAGAACACTGCTACTGTGGAATATCCACACCAACACCACAGACACATAGAACACTGCTACTGTGGAATATACACACCAACACCACAGACACATAGAACACTGCTACTGTGGAATATACACACCAACACCACAGACACATAGAACACTGCTACTGTGGAATATACACACCAACACCACAGACACATAGAACACTGCTACTGTGGAATATACACACCAACACCACAGACACATAGAACACTGCTACTGTGGAATATACACACCAACACCACAGACACATAGAACACTGCTACTGTCAGAGTGTACAGGACACCAGTAGATATTTGATTATATTTTTTGACATTTGTAATTATTACTGCATGGAGCAATTGCCCAGTCAAGTTGAGAGTGCTCATGTTTATAGAGCCTGTTAGATCGGGGCGGTGCTCTCTAGAGCCGGACTTCAGTGGACGGGAAGAGAGGACGCTCAAGATTATCCTAAAATAGAAACTGTTCCTGCCTCTACTGAGCTCAGAACCTCTTAGCCTGAGTCTCCACACACACACACACACACACACACACACACACACACACACACACACACACACACACACACACACACACACTTTAAGTGTCATTGTATAACCAAGGGGAGCCTGTGTAGCTGAAGTAGGTTGTTGAGTCTCCCTGCTTGTCCATGGAAACTACACTAGCATGATGAGGACACTTAAGTGTTAAATATACATAAAGTGTTTGTGTGTGTGTGTGTGTGTGTGTGTGTGTGTGTGTGCGCGTGCGTGCGTGTGTGTGGTTGTGAGATCCCTTTTTTGGGGTTTAGGACTTCCAAGCCTGTTTTAGCCAGGCCGCTATGTTGGCATGAAAGATTATGATTATAGTGATTTGCTGCTTTCAGTAGTTAGCCCCAGTACACCCAAAGGTCACATCCACTACTTAATTGGTCTACACTGAGATTAGAACAGGACACACAGATACACATTGCCACACACAGACACACTTCCCCATAATTCCATCAAGGCCATGTTAGTCCCCAGTGCAGATGCCCAGTAGCGGATCATTGCAGACATCTGTCCATCCTGTCCCCATCAGCAGCAGTGTGCCTCCCTCCCTCCCTATCCATTCAGATGGCACAGAGAGAGAGGAAGGCTGGTGCCAGGGGACTGCAAAGCTCTTTAATATGTTATGCTCCATGTCAGCCCTGCTGTTCTGGACTTAACTCTGACCGTGTGACGGAGAACGCAAGTCACTATGTCAAAGTAACTGCTTAATGTGTCCTCAAATCCCTTACAATTTGCTTGCCCTATTTATGCTACAACAAACACACACAGGCACACACTCAGAGGCACACACACACACACACACACACACACACACACTAACCTCTGTGCATCCACTGCCGTGAAATGATATTCCGTTTAGTAAAATTGGGATTAAAATATGTTTTGACCTTGTACTGGAGGGATGGACACACACACACACACACACACACACACACACACACGGGTCAGAGGTGTTACCTGTTTTTGAAAAGTACCAGCCCATCATTACCTTTCCCAGGCAGAACTTGTACCATACACACACAGACACACACTCAGAGGCACACACACACACACACACACACACACACACACACACACACACACACACACACACACACACACACACACACACACACACACACACACACACACTAACCTCTGTGCATCCATCCTTTCCCAGGCAGAACTTGTACCATACCTACACAGACACAAACACACCTCCTCAATAAGGTGTTTAAAACAAATAAACCCACAGGTCATCCACCTTTCTTTTCAGTGTAGTTTCAATGGCAGCCAATTGACAAGGGACCCTCTGTAAGTAGACTGAATGTGTGTGTGTGTGTGTGTGTGTGTGTGTGTGTGTGTGTGTGTGTGTGTGTGTGTGTGTGTGTGTGTGTGTGTGTGTGTGTGTGTGTGTGTGAGAGAGAGAGAGAGACGGTAGACAGCAACACACGAGGACCACTTCACACCCACGTCCCCTCTCCCCTCCTGTCCTCTCCTTTACTCCCTCTCTCCCCTGTCAGAAATGTATTCATGTAATTAAGCTGCTAATACACCATCAAGGAATTGGCTAATTCAGCAAGGAGGAATTAAAGGAATATGCAATGACTCATTAGCCAGCGGAGATGTTTTGTTGAGCATTCTCAATAAGGAATTTGGAATGCAATGAATCAGTCCATGGTGTGAAGTAATTTGTCAGTCTGTATCACACAGGCTATATATAAAAATGTACCCATACGTGTGTGTGAGAGAAGAGAGAGAAAGAGAGAGAGAGACACAGAGAGAGAGACAGAGAGAGAGAGAGAGAGACAGACAGATAGAGAGAGAAAGACAGAGAGAGAGAGACAGAGAGAGAGAGACAGAGAGAGAGAGAGAGAGACAGAGAGAGAGAGACAGAGAGAGAGAGAGACAGAGAGAGACAGAGAGAGAGAGAGAGAGAGAGAGACAGAGAGAGGAAACAGAGAGAGAGAGAGAGAGAGTAACAGAGGTAACAGATGTAATCCATTTCTAACAACCTGCCAGTGTGATAAAGGATGGCCCATTGTAAACATTTAGGTACTGTGGGCAAGATACTTAATTGCAATCAATGTTTATACTGCAGCAAACATAAAGAGGAAAATCCCCAACGCGCCATCCAGTGGAGAGGCCTATGAAAATGCTCGATATAGCAAAAAAAACAACGAACATTAGGGACAGACAGCCTATAAAAGCAGCAGTTTTGAAGGCATGACTAGAAAATGCCAGCCTTTACCAAATGCTTAATAGCCTGAGCATGAAAACATTTCACTGCTCATTGACACTCAAATTGGACTCTTTTGATCTGCAGTCAATGGCACAGACACATACACACACAGATTGATATGCTTATTTAAAGACATTAGCAATATGAAGGGAATTGGGGTTAGTGGACTTTCCTGGTGATATTCACTGCTATTATACATGATTCTCTCCATTTCTCCATCTTTCTCATCCTAAAAGGAGAAGAAAGGAGGAGAGTGCTTGGGCAGACGTGGGAAAGCAGTAGGTGTTAGGAGAGCTGCAAGCTGCAAGGCTTGAGCCATGGAGAACTCACGTTCCTGATGGACTAACTGTTTGGCAGGTCTGATTATACTGGAGGGAGGGAGGTTAGGGAAGTGGGGGAGGAGGAGAAGAACAGGGTTCAGTTAGTGGTCCTGGTCCAGCCCTAGATGAAGTGGATAATTGAGTAGGGAACAAACACCGCCAACCAACCTCGGAAGCCCCCTTTTGAAAAGAAATAAAAGCTAGAGAGAATGATGGAGTGAGAGAGGAGAGGGGTGAGCGGGTTGAGAAGGAGAGAGAAAATCCTAGCTTCCCTCGGGGGGAAAAATCTGCTATTGAAAAGCTATTAAACTTGCATTTAGCAGGATTGATTGGAAATGAAGAGGCCTATTAAAAGAGAGGGACAAGAGGACAATAGCGCGTCTCTGGCCGCCGTATGTTGCCCTCCTTTCACCAGCTTTTCTTTCCCCAGGAGAGTCCCCCCCCCCAGCCTGTCTGTTTAAGCACTCCCACCCAGAACCATTGGAGAGGGGCTTAGCACTGAGTGAATAGACCCCTCTTTATCTTCCCCCTGGCTCCCCCCCATTCTCCTATTGAAAGAGAGAGAGAGAGAGAGAGAGAGAGAGAGAGAGAGAGAGAGAGAGAGAGAGAGAGAGAGAGAGAGCATTTAAAAAACAAAGTAAGGTTCTTTCTTTTAAGGGAAGGGGAGAGATAAAGCCAACCAAATCTATTCTCTCTCAGCCCCTTCCTCTCTTCATATCTCCCCCAATGGTTTAGCGCTACCTCTGGAGGGGAGCCATATTCTTCCTCTGCCAGTTGGGTTTGTAATATTCAATCTCCAGCATCGTGGCACAAACAGGGGGAAACAAGGAGTCGTATTCAAACTTTGTGTATGTGTGTGTGTGTTTGTGCAGGTGTATGTTGCGACGCAAGTGGTGTGTGTTGTGAGTGTGGTTGAGTATTCCAGTGTGTGTGAGGGAAGGCGAGCCAACAGCTTTCCGTGTGTGTGTGTATGTTCGGTGTGTGTGTCCCATCTTTAACACAGCAATGGAACAGACAGAGGCAGGTGTCTTGGTTGACGTTGAGCAGGCTCAGACGGATGCTTCCCCTGGGACACTTAATGGAGTTTTGATTGTTTAACATCCATTTTAACAAAAAGCTCCCCCAAAGAGTGGCAGATTTCTCTCCTCCGCGGTGTGCCTGTTTCGTGTCACCACGCGGTGGCTGCCATATGGTCTGGGGAAAGAGTTAAATAAGTCATGAGGCAGCTGACTCTTCCTGCTCAGCTCAGCCACCATTTTAGAGGGAAAATACATATTTTCAGCCTCCTCCATCCACCCCATGTAACAACATGGCAACATGTAAACAACAGAATGAACAGGCCAGTCCATTATGGGGCCAGGCTAAATATGGCCATGCATTTGTCTCAAGTAATGCTATTAGACTATATCATTACATGTTACTCATCAAACCTCCCCCATTCTTCCAACAGCTACCCAAGCAGCCTACTTTTCCCAGCAGCCCCAAGACCAGGTAGTGGTGTCTGGCCAATCGGTGACTCTGCCCTGTGTTATCGTGGGGTACCGGGGAATGGTGCAGTGGACCAAAGACGGCCTGGCGCTGGGTGGAGAGAGAGATCTGCCAGGTATCTGATATGACCAACATCTCTCTGTGTGTCTCTCTCTCTCTGTCTCTCCCCTCACTCTCTCTGTCTCCCCCTCTATCTCTCGGACTCCCTCTCTCTCTCTCTGACCCCCCCCCCCCACTCTTTGTCTCCCCCTCTCTCTCTGTCTCCCCCTCTATCTCTCGGACTCCCTCTCTCTCTCTCTGACCCCCCTCCTCTTTGTCTCCCCTACTTCTCTCTCTCCCCCCTGATCAATTCATGGTCTCATTAGGAAGCCTTGGCTCTCTGTCTGTCTACTCAAATTAATGGAGGTGGAGAGAAACAAATATACTGCAGACAGCCTTTCTACCTCAAACAGACAAAGAGCGTTTAATTTGTTGTTTAGCATTTTGAGGCTTCTGTACCAAGGTGAATAATCAATTGGCTGGTGTCACGCGCTGACATTTAGCTGTGTTCTGGACTAGTGGGAAGGGGGATGAGGCTCGGGGTTGACCTTAGACACTACATCTTGATTTTGTCTGTGCTTTAAAGGACAGTCAGTCGCCTCACGCCCCCGTCTCGCATGTAGCTGCTGCCTTCCCCTAGCCAGTCCCACGCTGCTCAGCCAACTGAATGGCTCAGTGCTTAACCGGGGGTGGTGCAGCACCATTTCCATTTATGTCTTAAAGGCCCTTGGCGTTTGTTTGTGGCGTGAGTCTGCTCATTTTGCAGTCTTTTCATTCCGGTTTGGGTTTGTTGTTCTGCTGGTGATTGTTGGGTTTGTTTTCTTGTTTTCTTTCCCATTCTCTGACTCACTGTATTCCTTGTGTTGGCTTAATGCAGGGTGGACACGCTACTCCTTAATGGGAGACCCGCTATCAGGCGAGCACAGCTTGATGATCGACTCGGCAGAGCTGGCTGATGACGCCGTGTACGAGTGTCAGGCTACGCAGGCCGGACTGCGCTCCCACCGAGCCAAGCTCACTGTTCTAGGTAAGATACACAGCTGCTGCACACACACCACAAACGGGCACACACAGGGGAACACACACCCTGATCCGAAAAACAGCCCTCCAGCCAAAACCTGCAGGTTGGCTCTACAGAGGGAGATTGTCAGGCACCCATCTTCATTATGGTTCTGACACACAATAATATATACAGTGCCTTGCGAAAGTATTCGCCCCCCTTGAACTTTGCGACCTTTTGCCACATTTCAGGCTTCAAACATAAAGATATAAAACTGTATTTTTTTGTGAAGAATCAACAACAAGTGGGACACAATCATGAAGTGGAACGACATTTATTGGATATTTGAAACTTTTTTAACAAATCAAAAACTGAAAAATTGGGCGTGCAAAATTATTCAGCCCCCTTAAGTTAATACTTTGTAGCGCCACCTTTTGTTGCGATTACAGCTGTAAGTCGCTTGGGGTATGTCTCTATCAGTTTTGCACATCGAGAGACAGAAATTATTCCCATTCCTCCTTGCAAAACAGCTCGAGCTCAGTGAGGTTGGATGGAGAGCATTTGTGAACAGCCGTTTTCAGTTCTTTCCACAGATTCTGGATTGGATTCAGGTCTGGACTTTGACTTGGCCATTCTAACACCTGGATATGTTTATTTTTGATGTTGGCATGAAAGATTATGATTATAGTGATTTGCTGCTTTCAGTAGTTAGCCCCAGTGCACCCAAAGGTCACATCCACTACTTAATTGGTCTACACTGAGATTAGAACAGGACACACAGATACACATTGCCACACACAGACACACTTCCCCATAATTCCATCAAGGCCATGTTAGTCCCCAGTGCAGATGCCCAGTAGCGGATCATTGCAGACATCTGTCCATCCTGTCCCCATCAGCAGCAGTGTGCCTCCCTCCCTCCCTCCCTATCCATTCAGATGGCACAGAGAGAGAGGAAGGCTGGTGCCAGGGGACTGCAAAGCTCTTTAATATGTTATGCTCCATGTCAGCCCGGCTGTTCTGGACTTAACTCTGACCGTGTGACGGAGAACGCAAGTCACTATGTCAAAGTAACTGCTTAATGTGTCCTCAAATCCCTTACAATTTGCTTGCCCTATTTATGCTACAACAAACACACACAGGCACACACTCAGAGGCACACACTCAGAGGCACACACACACACACACACACACACACACACACACACACACACACACACACACACACACACACACACACACACTTAAAATGCTCACGGTTTCTATGTCTTGGGACTGTTTATGACATCACCTGCTGTTATCAACTTTCACAAATAACACCTGGAAAATGTATTTACTGCCGTATATCAGCCCTGTAAATATTTTTCAAACCCAACAGAGCCAGAAAAAAAAAATGGTTTTCCCTTCAGTATCGATAATCAAGACTGTGGATGTCTAGGATAATGTGATTGCTGCAGTCACAAATGACTTGCGTGGACACTTAAAAAGTCAAGTTCTGCACAGTTAGCACATTTTACAGTGAGTCACAATATTTGTCAACCGTGGGGCAGCTTTTACATTAACGCAAAGTGAGTGATCTACATATTCACCAGGCATCCAGAGGTGGGGAGAGGAGGGTGGTGGTGGAGAGAGGGATGGCGGAGGGGAGGGTGAGAGGAGAGAGAGCGGCCCCTCGTGGGACTCCCAGACAGTGAAACACTGCTGGCACCTGGTGGCCGATGGGGGAACAGGCAGCAGCACATTCATTAGTCTTTACTGAGCGTCTCTCTGATGATCTGGCAAATACACCCAACAAAGCAGAGAGACAGTTACAGAAGACACTGGAGCCTCAGCTCTATGCACCAACAACAAGGCTAGGCTACTGTGCTGTCTCCCCACTGCCCTGCTTGTTTCTGTCATTTTGTGAGCAGCGAGACGAGGGAGAGAAGGAAAGGCAGCAAATGAAAGGTTGATCATGTGATTGGTTAGTGTGAGCCACCTCCGCAGTCACACTGACCTTAGCCTTTGTGGACAGAAAAGGCGGTAGATGTTGTTTCCTCAAGCCTTGTAGAATGTCCGCATTATGACAGGAACAAATCAAGCAGGGACCGGGGTGTGTGTGTAGGCCTGTTTCGAGAACACAGATACACAGAGTCTTGAAGTGTGTGTGTGTGTGTGTGTGTGTGTGTGTGTGTGTGTGTGTGTGTGTGTGTGTGTGTGTGTGTGTGTGTGTGTGTAAATCAATGCAGCCAGATGAGACCAAAGCAATCCGGCGCATTCAAAGGAGTCAACGGCGGGAGAGCGGCCAAGGGAATCGGCATGGAAATTAAAATCACCTAGCACTCGGATTCCATTAGTGTCCGGGCCGCAGTGGCGGAAGGACCTTTGACAATTCAGATACACACACAGAAATTGGTTCAGCGGAGGGAGCAAGAGAGAGAGATAGACCGGGGCGCAGGCCCGCTGCTGTTTACGCCTGCCGTTATTGGCTGGGGAGATAGACGCCTTCATCAGGGGTGGCACGCTCTGCTTGCCAGCAGCGTGTGCGAAACCATGCAAATAAATGAACAAATAAGCAATTCAGATGAAACATCACTGGGCAACAGTGGGAGTAAAATAGAGGACTAATGCCAGTCTCAATGTTAAGAAGGAAAATTAAATAGCTCTTCTGTTTTTTTCTTCTCAAAGCCAAATGTTGTCGGTTTCCATTCCAGTCTACAAAGTAGAAACACACCTCGTGAACCAACACGATGATGAAAGGATATTGTTTTCACATTAATCTCACTAGATGTTCCTCTCATTCAGAAGCTGTGTACTGTAAAAGGAGCTTTCAGTTTGGTGGGTTGTTTCTCTCCTCTAACATGAATGCGTTGTGTTTCCTCCTTCTCTCCCTGTAGTTCCCCCCACAGACCCGGTGGTGGAGGGAGGTCCTATCATACGTGTGAAGGCCCACACACCCTACAACCTCACCTGCCGCGCCTCGGGGGCCAAGCCTGCCGCCGAGATCACCTGGTACAGAGACGGAGAGGTCATGGACACGGCCATATACTCCAAGGTACAGAAAGACTAAAGCACAATCAGATAACAGGTCGGGTCAGGGCAGGTTAGAGAGAGCAGGGCCATGCCCAACCTCATCAGGATCCACTAACAGCCACACAACACCAACACAGCACAGCAGAGTACAGCCGATCCCATCTAAGCAGGTAAGGCAAGGTACAGCAGAGCCCATCCAAGCAAGCCATGGCAGGGTACAGCCGAGCCAATCTAAGCAGGTAAGGCAAGGTACAGCAGAGCCCATCCAAGCAGGCCATGGCAGGTTACAGCCGAGCCCATCTAAGCAGGTAAGGCAAGGTACAGCAGCTACTCAAAATGCAGCAACTTTCTCTCAGCCAACTCTTCCTTTTCCGTTTCTCTGTTTTCTCTCTATTTTCTTCATTTTCTTTTCTATTTCTCCCTCTTTCTCTCTCAGGACCTGTTATTTCTCTCCCTACCTCCCTCTCTGCAGTCACCCTCCCCCTTTTAACTCATACCTGAACCCCCCTCCTCTCTCCCCTACTCCCCCTCCCCTCGCACTCTAATGCACTGACACTACAACATAACTGGAGCATGCCAAAGCTCAGACAGGCATGAGCGTTTGATACAGTAGAATTTCTGCTGAGGAGAAATCACCCACAACAATGCCAAAACACAATGGGGGGACGCGCCAGAGCGTGAACCAGCCGCAGTCGGGAGAGAGTCACATTTGTCATGCTCTCTGACCACGCTAAACTATGCTAAATGACACATTTAAGGAGACTAGAGCCCACAGTGGAGAAAAGGAGGGGGACAGGAGTGGAGAGAAAGAGATAGGGAGAGAGAAAGTGGGAGTAAAATAAAGAAGGGTGGGAGATACTGAGATACAGTTCACTGAAAGAAAGAAAGAAAGAAAGGAAGAAAGAAAGAAGACGGGTGCTTTTAGAGAGAAGGAAGGCTAGAGTAGGTGAGGGGGAGGTAGAGAGGGGGAGAGGTGGCTTGGGGCAGAGTGAAGGGTGGTGACAGGGAGTGATGTGACTCGATCTAGCGTAAAAATGCTTTTTGTGTGTCTGGCTGAGGAAGTGATTCATTGATTCAGCTGTCTGTTTGTCCGTCCATCCAGGGAATGGGCTCTGCTCTGCTCTTGCCCTTTTCCAGAGCTGCCTGTGAGACAACCCTCCCCCGGCCCCCCCTCCTCACGGCTACAGCCCAGAAATACAGACACAGACACCTCTGCCATTATTGAACACTGTCTGACAGCACTGTGTGTGTGTGTGTGTGTGTGTGTGTGTGTGTGTGTGTGTGTGTGTGTGTGTGTGTGTGTGTGTGTGTGTGTGTGTGTGTGTGTGTGTGTGTGTCCTTCGAAAGCGACGGGCGATATCTCCAGAATCTACCCCTTTCCTCACTTAGGCGTATTGATTCCTGTGAGCAATAAATAGATCTCAAAGATGATGACAAACAAGGAGCGCTGACTGGGAGCACTCTCAGAAATGTGGGAACAGCACATATCCCCAGGCGCATCATAAAATATATGATTTAACTGCCATGCCAATGGACTGGATGGCAATTTGAATGCCTCACACGTCAGAAAGATAGGTCCCGCAGTGTCACACAGACACCCAGAGGGGGAAGACTCAGCAGGGCCTTTACATGAGGCTACACTTATTCTAAACCTTACTTCCCTACTTAAACCACTTTGTCTCTTTAGAGACCAAAATATATTAATTCATGGATGTAACCCAAGAGGTGAAATAAGGACTCATAACTCCCTCTGCATGTTTAACAGCTGTCTCTTGTCTGTCTTGGCCATTGAGATGTACAGTAAACATCGTAGATGTCTTGTCTCCATGTCTCTTGTCTGTCTTGGCCATTGAGATGTACAGTAAACATCGTAGATGTCTTGTCTCCATGTCTCTGGTCTGTCTTGGCCATTGAGATGTACAGTAAACATCGTAGATGTCTTATCTCCATGTCTCTGGTCTGTCTCTCCTAGACGCGGATGGAGGATGGGAAGAGAGAACTGGCTGTCAGTATGCTTCCTGTGGTGCCGGAGGACAAGGACTCTGGCCGTACCTACACATGTCGCGTCCTCAACCCCGCCGCCCCCGCCGGACTCCAGACCTCTGTCACCATCAACGTCCAGCGTGAGTGTCCTCAGTGGCACTTAGTGTCCCCTTAGTGTCACTCCGTAGTGTCCTCGTCCCGCGTGATGAGGACACACCTAAGGTACAACACTCCCTAGTGTCCTCGTCCCAGTGATGGGGACACATTCGGGTACGGAACTCCGTAGTGTCCTCGTCCCAGTGACGGGGACACACCTTGGGTACAACACTCTGTCAGAGGACGGAGAACTCAGAGTTAAATACATTCAACTACCAACTATCACACTTGCATATTACTTAGTATGTACTGATGTATTGTCCATGGACACCAGTATGCTATTGTGGATGCTAGTATGCTAGTGTGGATATTGGGACATAGTCCTATAGGTAAAGTTTATAGTGACAAATATACTGCCAATAACGACAAGGCCTATACACATATATCATCTCTAATATATTTATCTATATACTTTAGGCATTAGTTGAGGGCTTTGGTTGAATAAATACACTTCACCCAGCACCACTTTAGAGTTAATGGAAGAGTGGTTAGTTCTGCCTTCCTGCACATGCACTCGCTCACCCTTCAATGATTCATACACCAACCTCTCTGTGACAAACACACACCCCTTCATATAGGTCCTAGCTCAGTGACACATACCTCCAGTGTTCACAGAGCTTCCTTTAGTACTGCTGTCCTGTTCCTTCTCCCTTGACTGACACATATTCAGCCTTCATATACTGTAGAATCCTCCTGTAAAGGAGTGCGTAACTGGTGGCAGGGAAGTCAGACGCAGGAGAGCAGAACTAGGTAATAGCCGGAGCAGTTTAATACAAAAACCAGCGGCATAAAGAAATAACCAAAATGGGTACAAACCCGACGCACACCAGTCAACATGTGCACAAGCACTTACAACAAACAATTCCACACAAAGACATGGGGGGAAAAGAGGGTTAAATACACAACAATTAATGAGGGAAATGAAAACCAGGTGTGTAGGAAAACAAGACAAAACAAATGGAAAATGAAAAATGGATCGACAATGGCTAGAAGACCGGTGACGCCGACCGCCGAACGCCGCCCGAACAAGGAGAGGAACCAACTTCGGTGGAAATCGTGCCACCTCCATAGTGATAGATATGACACATACTATGTTCATCTCTCAGTAATGTTCCCCTCCATCCTGCAGACCCCCCATCAGTGACCCTGTCCGTCCAGCCCCAGACTGTCATGGAGGGAGCCAAGGTTCTGTTCATCTGCTCTGCCTCTGCCAACCCTGAGATCACAGGATACAGGTAAAAAAACAGCACCTCAACCTACACTTTATTGGGTTCATTTCTTTCATAGAGTCACTGTGTACTGCATTATTATGGAACTATTATCCTTTTAGTTGGTACAGTTTGGACTTTATCATTATGGCACAACTCAAAATTATCTAGTGGCCCAAAGTGACATGGTAACCCAATATGTTCTGGTAAACCAAAGTGATCTTGTAACCCAATGTGATGTGGTAAATTGACATTCCAACTTTATGTGAGCTGGTATATTGGCCTTCTAATCCTATGTGAGCTGGTATATTGACCTTCTAATCCTATGTGAGCTGGTATATTGGCCTTCTAATCCTATGTGAGCTGGTATATTGACCTTCTAATCCTATGTGAGCTGGTATATTGGCCTTCTAATCCTATGTGAGCTGGTATATTGACCTTCTAATCCTATGTGAGCTGGTATATTGACCTTCTAATCCTATGTGAGCTGGTATATTGGCCTTCTAATCCTATGTGAGCTGGTATATTGGCCTTCTAATCCTATGTGAGCTGGTATATTGGCCTTCTAATCCTATGTGAGCTGGTATATTGACCTTCTAACCCTATGTGAGATGGTATATTGGCCTTCTAATCCTATGTGAGCTGGTATATTGACCTTCTAACCCTATGTGATGTGGTAAATTGGCCTTCTAATCCTATGTGAGCTGGTAAATTGACATTCTAACCCTATGTGATGTGGTATATTGACATTCTAACCCTATGTGATGTGGTAAATTGACATTCTAACCCTATGTGGTGGTAAATTGACCTTTTAACCCTATGTGATGTGGTAAATTGACCTTTTAACCCTATGTGATGTGGTAAATTGACCTTTTAACCCTATGTGATGTGGTAAATTGACATTCTAACCCTATGTGATGTGGTAAATTGACCTTTTAACCCTATGTGATGTGGTAAATTGACATTCTAACCCTATGTGATGTGGTAAATTGACATTCTAACCCTATGTGATGTGGTGATCTGGTGGTCCAGGTGGTCCAAGGGAGGAGTCCCGATCTCAGAGGCGAACGGGGACAGCCTGGAGGTGACGGTAGACCACTCGTACTTCACAGACCCTGTCTCCTGTGAGGTGTCCAACTCAGTGGGCAGCACCAACGTCAGCACCCTGGTGGATGTACAATGTGAGTGGAGCACATCAGTGTATCATAGTACTGTACTAGTAGCCTATAGTGTAATCCAAGTAGTGTGTCTGTGAACACATGTCCACCCTCGTCACAAGAGTTATCGTGTCTTTGGAGGATACTGTGTAATGTGCTTTATGCTTTGAAAATGCCTTAGGGGATATGATAAAGTCAGAATGAATGGTGAATAAGGGCTGTATTAGTTCTGATGGTGTCCTGGGCTCCTCTACAGTTGGTCCCAGGCTGCTGTCGGAGCCCAAGCCCATGAACGTGGACATTGAGATGGACGCTGCCTTCACCTGCACCTGGACAGGCAACCCTCCCCTCACCCTGGCCTGGACCAAACAGGGCTCAAGCGTGGTAAGACAAGTACCCCAATCAATACTTATACTGTGTGTGTGTGTGTGTGTGTGTGTGTGTGTGTGTGTGTGTGTGTGTGTGTGTGTGTGTGTGTGTGTCGGATGCAAGTGTGTAATGAGAGAAAGCCCTCAGACATCAGAGCTAAACCTTCAGAGGCAGTGTATGTGATGACTGTCAGGTTCTCACACTGCTGAGAGCAGGGGAGGTGACACTCTGTCATAACAACGTGACCACTAAATCAATCACATCCACAGTTGAGACACACTAGTTAAAAACCAGTTGACACATTTCACATCCCACTCCGAGAACAGCTTCTCAAACCGCTCCTCAACCCGGACCAAGACACAACACAAAGAACATCTAGGGAGGAATATGTGAGGTAGCTTACAAACAGCCCAGTTCCACCTTTAGTTTGCGTCATCCTGGTTCAAGGTCTCCCACCCCACCCCAGGCAACACTATCAGCACTATCTCCAGGGAGCCTCTCTCCCGGTGTTTAATCGGATTTCAGAGGCAGCTTTTGCTAAAAACGCCACCGCTAAAGAGAAGAGAGCTGCAGGACAGCAGGCGATGCTGTAAAAGCCACGCTGTCATCTCCATCTCCCAGACTGAACCAACGCTCTCCGGAAGAAAAGAACAGGCGGTGCTCTCTAATCCACACGCACCGCGGCCACCACGCCTCACACAGCTACCAGTAATGGATTCATTAGGTTACTCTCTAATTGTGGTTGAATAGAAAATGGTGAGTGGGAGTGAAAGGACGGAGGGAGGGAGAGGAGGGGCTTAGAGGGAGAGGAAATGGATTAATCCCAGCTTGACGGAATGGTGGGATCAATGAGCTAACGAGTGCGCAAGTGTAGAGGGAACTGTAGCAGCCTCTAAAGGCTACGGCCCACTCACACCATGATAACGTTATGCTCTGCCGGCAACGTTTAATTAGGACAATCTCCACAGCAGCATGGTCACTCCAGAGGAGCCTGGCTGTAGCTGGAGTCAGAGCAGCAGTGGCTGGAGTGCTTCATGTCTGGGATTAAAGCCACAGCATTGTCACCAACATTAAATTAAACTGAAACAGAGTGTAGGAGCTGGAGAGACTGTACGTATGGCCACATCCGTTCTGCTGCAACAACTGCCCCAATGAACTGCTGCTAAAAAGACACTCACTCGCTTCCCTCCCTCTCCTCTTATCCCTCCTGTCCACCCCTCTCTCTCTGATTTCCCCTCCCCTCCTCTCCCTCCTACCCCTCCTCTCCCTCCCCAGGTGCTCAGTAATGGCAACACCCTGCAGCTGAAGGCTGTCACCCAGGAGGATGCTGGGACATATACCTGCAAGGCCATCGTTCCCCGCATCGGTGTGGCTGAGAGGGACGTCACGCTCACTGTCAACGGTAAGTCTCATATGAGTCTCAATAGTCTGAAAATAGGGCTAATTCAATATCACTTTCAACATGTTGTTTTTGGTTGACTTTTAGATGTAGAATATTAAAGATGCACGTTTGGTATTATCTATGTAGAATGTTAACTCAAGCATCATATGTGTCAACCATCTGACAATGCATCTATGTTTAAAATGTCAATGTCTCAAAATCTCCCTCTTTCTCTCCCCCACGGCTCTCTCACACAAACACTTTCTCTCTCTCTCTCTCTCTCTCTCTCTCTCTCTCTCTCTCTCTCTCTCTCTCTTCAGGCCCACCTATCATTACAGCGGACGCCACACAGCACGCTGTCAAGCACTCCAAGGGCAAGCTAGAGTGCCTGGTGGGAAACAACCCCCCGCCTGACAAGATTGTAAGTGAGCCTCTTGCCTTTTCCTGTCTTTCCTGTTTCAATGTTTCAATGTGTGTGTGTGTGTGTGTGTGTGTGTGTGTGTGTGTGTGTGTGTGTGTGTGTGCTTGCGTGCGTGCGTGCATGTGCTCACGCACACAAGCGTGTGCACATTTAATACACACTGCATCCCCCCACCTTCACACACACACATCATCCCTTCACCACTCAATGGGGATGAGAGAGAGAGAGAACAGAAAGGTAACTAGATGGGGGGTGGGGGCTTCTGCAGGCTGCAGCCAAACCACATGGCTCAATTAGCGCTGCATCCATCAGGCCTCGGTGGGCTGACCCGTCAGGTGACCCTGGGTGCGTGGGCAGCTCTGACAGAGGATAATTAGGGTCTGAGGGGGAGTGAGAGGCAGGCACCCCATTGACCTTAACTAGCAGCAGGAGAGAGGCTTCAGCACCAACAAGAGCATCTTACACAGCCTCACAGGTCTGGCAGGGCTTAGAGGCTGACAGGGCTTACCTCCAGGGCAAGACGTAGGAGGCAATTTAGAGCTACGGCTCTTAGCAATGTCAGCCAGGTGGATGGAGAGGGAGGAAAATAGAGAGAAGGAAAGAGAGAGGGAAGGAGGGTGATTGGTTAGAGGGATTGATCTAAGCATGGAAAGTAGTGGTTGATCTGAGCTCTGACAGCGCTGCTAGCCACTCACCTGTTGTTCATCTCCCATCTTTCTCACTAGGTGTGGACGTTTGGAGACGTGACCCTCTCCTCGGGCTCCTCCGGTCGTTTCTCTGTCCAGACGGTGACCAGCGACCACGGGGTCCTGTCCTCCCTGGTCCTGTCTGAGACCCTGGCCCAGGACTTCCTACTCCGCTACAACTGCACCGCATGGAACCGCTTCGGTACAGGCACCGCGCTGGTCACCCTCAAGGAGCAAGGTACGGTTAGGAACTGGACAGGGGTCCTTATTATCTCTGATCTCACACAGTCAGCATGACCAATCTCACTAAGACGAGCACTGTGGAGAGACGGTGCTGGGAAGAGAGAGGGGTTAGATGAGGTCAAAGCAGAACTCCAATTGAGTGCTTATCTTAATAATACTATTTTAATCAATATAATTTAATCAGCAGATGGTGGGCCTTAATGAATACATTGGGCCCATAACATAGATATCGATCGGGGACTAAAGTCAATTAGATCAGGCCACAGGTGTCCTGGGGCCGAGTCGCCGGCGGTCCCTTAGCTCCCTCTCTCTCTCTAAGTGTGTGAGAGCCACCCTCTTCAAATTTACTTAAACCACAATTTACTTACTCACACACACACACATATGCACACAAACACAGACTCTGCACACTGGAGTTGGCGGGGGTAAGGAAGGAAGGACTTTGTTGCAGTAGACACCAAAAATAAGGTCCTCGCCAGCAATTTACATCAAGGCAGCTCAGCCGGGGTCTCGGGAGAGTTGAGTGGTGCGCCGTATCTCTCTCCTGGAATCTCTAATTAGATTACTGTCTATTGCTTCATTGCATGTCAGGCCTTGTTACCCTTCTTCCAGAGAGATTAAACACAATAGCCGAGGCTGTGGGGACGCAGCGGGCTCTAAGTGTGTGTGTGTGTGTGTGTGTGTGTGTGTATGCGTGTGTGTGTGTGTGTCTGTGTGTGTGTGTGTGTGTGTGTGCGTGTTTCTGAGGGACCATGAGACTTACTGCAGATGCATTTATATTGGAGCAGGCGTTGGCAGAGATTAGTTGGGGGGGGATGAGTAGAGTGGCGTTAGAATAGGAGACTGGATCTAGTCCTGCCTGTCTGTCTCTGATCAGTAGCATGATCCTGACACTTCTCTCTTTTCCTCTATCTCCTTACAGAGGCCCTGCCCATGATGATCATCATTGGGGCGGCAGTGGGCGGAGGGTGTGTCCTGCTTATCTGTGTCGTCACCCTGGTCTCTCTCTGCTGCAGGCACACCGGAAAAGGTGAGGTCGAAGGTCAGATATGGGCCATACTGGGGTTGGGCTACATTCTATGTCAACTCACCCTATTCAAGGAAATGAATTGACATTCAGTAAATGACTATTCACTCAATATTTTTAAATCAATGTGAACTGACTGAATTGAAATAGAACTGACCCCAACCCTTAGCGATGCATAGCTAGTTTCAACTTCATGAAAGGAGCACAATCAAATCCTTTTCTATAAAGGCAACAGGCATGAAAAGCAGTATTGGAATAATTTCTAAATCACCTGTCTCTTTTGAATCCTCACAGGTAAAAAGTGCACACGCCTCTCAAAGAGTGACATCAGAGTTCAGATTGTGCACAGCGACCACAACGCTACCCGTGGCAACGATGATGAGGAGGATGTCAAGGAGCCGATGGTAAATGCCTCCGTTCAATCACTTTCAGTAGGTTTTCAAATACCTTTTCATCTTTATATAACACATATATACAGTATATAATGTATATTACTGTGATGATGTGATGATACACAGTACAGTCATTTTGTTGTGCTCATGTTCGTCTGAGTCTAAGATGTTCCACCTTTGTAATTGTAGGGCCTGTTGTTTCCCCCTCAGGCCCCCAACAGCAGTGAGTCTCCTGGGACATCCCGGACGGAACACAGTGACCTGCTGGAGGAGGACGAGGACGAGAGGTCAGACATCAAGGTAAAAACCGTAAGGAGAAACACTCACTTATACAATGTTTTTACAATATACATGCATGGGAAAAAATGCAAACATTTGTTGAATGTGCAGATTTGCTGGGTGTTTTGAAAAAGTCTGAAATCTCTATACACATACTGTATCTTTAAAAGCGGTTTAACAACTTAATGCCATGTTGTTATTTCCTCTCCCCTCAGGACCCCACTAACGGCTACTACAACGTGCATGCTCACGAGGACCGGGTGATCCGCAGTGGTTTCTCAGATTACGTGCCCAACCCCCGTCCTGTCTACACTCCATCCCAGCTGCCCTCCCCCAGCCCGCTGTACGGCCAGCACACAGTGGTGGCAGCCACACAGCCCCGAATCTACGACTTCTCCCACCGCTACGCCACCACCACAGGGGCCCGCTCCACCTACGAGCAGCAGCAGGCAGCGGCAGCCCAGCCCGGGGCCATCTACCCCACCGACCCAGTCTACAGTGGCTCTGCCTACCTGCCCACCGCCGCCACATACGGCCGAGCCTTCACCAGCTACGTCAAGCCCGCCTCCTACGAGAAGGTGGACGCCTACGATCAATCGGACCAGGCCAGCAAGGTGTCTAGCTCCTCCCGTTTCTCATATGCATCATCGCAGGTCTCCTCCCAGCAGTCCGACTACGGACGGCCGTCACAACGCATGCAGACTCACGTCTGATTGGACAGCGGAACAGGGGGTGAAGCACGGAGGGCCATGTAAAGGGGAAGCATTGGTCATCTCTATAGGAAGTGTGGCCAGACTAACATGAGGAGAGAGAACTGGATGGCTGGTCCTTCTCCTGGACACGTTTTGGAAGGAGATGTAGGTGACAGGGATTGCCTTCCTTATTTGTTATTCAGTTGTCATTCTGGGATTGAATGGTCCCAATGGAGTCCCAATGGCATTCCAATTGAGCCCCAATGGAGTCAATGATTGTGATGTGCCACTCACATTCCCCATCAATAAATAATCTACTACAGTGTCTGCTACTTCAGAGATGAGCCTGCTATTCTGTCATGGCACTGGTTTTGTTTTACCAGTGAGGGGATGAGAGGAAGGCAAACTGGAAATCACCAGCTTTGGGTGGCCTAAACTAACTGGATGCTGGAGCCTAGCTAACATTTCTCAAAAAGAACAGACTGCTCAGACAAATAGAACTTCTAACAGACTATGAACAAAATTAAAAATACAGACGTCTTCATTTAAAAAAAAGAAGAAAAAAAAAGAGTCAACACATTGTGGTCATTTGGTGTTTGTCGGCATGTGAAAGGAGTTCTAAGCACATTCCTGTCTCTCTATCCATTTAAAGAAGCCTGAGCTCCACAATGGCAGCCATAAACCGCTCTGCAAAACAATATGTTTAGCTTGTGTGTGGGTTATCTGGGAGTGAAAGCAGAGTGAGGTATGGAGAGAATGTGTATCCTAGCCTTCACCTAATAGAGAGACAGCCTGTGTGTTACCGTTCTACCCTGGAGGACAAGAAAAGGAAATGGAAAAGCCCAAAGATGGTGAGCTACAGTACATAGCAGTGTATTGAAAGAGTTAGTGAGATGAATTCCTCTGGGTACTGTATTACTTCTGTGTTTACCAGATTGCTATTTCCAGAACAATCAGAGAATGTGGTTTGTAAAATGGTGGCAATCTTGAACTTGAATAATCTCAAGGTGCAGTCTCAACTTGAACAGGCTAAGATGGGTTCTACTTGTGAAACTGTCCCTCTTCAGACACCATCCACACTCCAGTCTTTATGACACAATCAAGTAGCTTCAATATGTTTACAAAAACACAGTACTACCCTGAAATACTGACTAGATCAACTGTACAAATGGGTGAAGAAGGCCCATTCTTTCTCTGTTGCATGCAGATGATGTGTCTAGTGAAACTCTTCAGCATTTCTTTTCCATGTCCATTATGCTTGTTTGAGAGACTGCTTACTGCACCTGGTCTCAGTTGCATTCCGGTTCTGGACACTACTGGAACCCTGTACTGCCATTTTGTGTCGAGAGCCGCGCTACCGGTCAGTCGGCCCAATTGGAAAACAAACGTCACTAAGTGAACCAAGTGATTTAAAAACAAAAATCATCGCTCGTCTTTATTTTTATATTTTATATAAGCCTTAATGTACAGCTTGTAAGCTGATTTACTGTAAAGTATCTTTATATTATATATACATATAATTCTATATCATGATTGATTTTATTTGGGTCCACAATTTCTCTCCTTCTGTTCCGTTGTTCATCAATCACTGAATGCAGAAAGATGAACTATGCTTTTTGGGAACACAACTAATTACCATTTGTTGGTTTGGTTCATTTTGTTTTTTTAATAATGTATTAAGGATTTTATTTGCTAAAAATGAGCTATTGTTGCTTGTAACTTTGTACACATATTTATATTTAAATAAAACCATTTCAGATAAAGACCAGCGTGGTTTGAGTACTGTACTGTACATTGGCACGGTGAGGAGATGCAGTGTGTGTGCTGTGCGTATGTCATGGGGGAACAGGTACAAACAAAGATGCTTATGTACCGAAGTTGATGAATACATAAATTAGAAGAGCTGTCTATGTTGATTCTCCTATTCCCGTGGTGGAGCGTAGCTTTTAATGAAGACAGATGTGATTGTAGATCTCCTACTGTCTGTGTATCCACCTCCTTACACCCACACGCCCAGCTCCCCTGGTAACAGGATATTGCTGTGACAAAGCTAGGTATAATGTGACAATATCAGCTTGTCATGTCACCTCGGTCTCTTGTTACATCTCGTCTCCAGATAGACATGCTCGTCACAGCAGGGAGGAGATGAGTGCTATGAGAGCTACACATTCACAACAGGCTGCTGTGTAAAGGGACATGGCCCCACAATAGACTGAGATAATACTTACTATGCAATAACTATTATGGGGCGGCAGGATAGCCTAGTGGTTAGAGCGTTGGACTAGTAGCCCGGAAGGTTGCAAGTTCAAAACCCCTGAGCTGACAAGGTACCAATCTGTCATTCTGCCCCTGAACAGGCAGTTAACCCACTGTTCCTAGGCCGTCATTGAAAATAAGAATTTGTTCTTAACTGAATTGCCTAGTAAAATAAATCTAATTAAAACAATTATAGAGACCTGAATCGGTCAATTACAAATGGAGGTAATTGACATGCAGAAGATTCAGGTAAAGTATGTTTATTGTCTAGGATCCATAAATATTTTACCAAAAAATATATCTTCAACCTTTAAAATCTCTTCAGCACTTACAAACATAATCGAGATCTTTGGGTTTTCAAGTCACAGTAAATGTACAAACACAAGACAAAATAGAGAGTGAAAGAAAACCAATGAAGAATCTGAACAGTTAAAAGCAGGACCAGGATTGTCCAATGAGAAGTCCACTGTTTGAGAGGGATGAGATGAACTCATTGTGTTGCTCCGTGCAAACAGCTAAACCCAATTGATTTTCTTGAGCTGCCGTGCGTAGGGGAGTGAAGACCCGCATCACCCTCAGCTCAACTGGCAAATGGAGACCATTTTAGCTAGCCTGTATATTGAGTTCTCCTAGAATACTAATGTGAGTAAAATGGCCAAGCATCTATAGGAATTGATAGGAACCTCCAAATTGCACTGTGCCCATTGACCCTCAGAGAGGAAGAGGCGAAGCGAGAGGTTTTACTCTGGTCAAAATCTGTCCACGAAAATAAGTCCATGAGGTGTCGAATTTGGTCAACAAACATTTTATTGCTAATTTGCAACGTGCCTGTTATTTGATGAAATATACGTTTTGTAATACTTTGGTTATTACGAATGCACTGATATAAGTGGAAGCATGTGGCCTTTCTACAACTTACCCAAAACAACTTTATATCAGAGTTGTGCCTATTTTCACAGAGGACTCATCATAGATATAACCCCTGTATCATGGGCATTGCCATTTAGGGCTTCCACTATTTTAAATTAGTCAACTGGGTGGGGATTCGAGAGTTGGAAGCGATCATCCAATGAAGAAGAAAATTGACTACTTTAAAATGGAGATAGCTAGGTTTGAGCAGTATACGGTATCCCGGGGTATTTAGAAATACACTCGGTCTGATTTTCCAATTGAGTTGTTTTTGAATATTTGTCCTTCTTAAATAAATATCTGCATTCAACTTATGCACTAGGTAATAGATAAAGCAGATCGCATTCATCATTTCCCGTTACATTATTTTTCACTATGAAGCCTGCATGTACTAGTTTCAGAAAACAGCTGTTTGAGCCAGTCAAGTGCTTGTTTACAAAGAAGCACAACAAAGAAAACAGGAGCTTTGTGAGATGATTCACTCCTGCTTCACCATTTCCTGGTTGCTAAAACTAAATAATTGCCTGATTTCAGTTTGTGTGACAAACAAAATAAGATAGTATAGTGCAGAGAATCATTGCACCATCTGTGAAATATGCAGCATTTTCCATAACCAAGAATATTGTTTCAGTGGTTTGATGCTGTTATACAAAACGGAAAGTTGGAGACGCAAAAACAAAACTTAATAACGAGAAGCATAGAAATAGCCCACATAGAACAGGTCTACTGCTTCTTAGACTTGCTTTCAAGCAGAATGATCGATCTATAACTCACATTTATGTGAATTTGATCAGGTACCCAAAAAGGTAAATATTTCCATTTTAAGTGAGGTGGTCAATTTACAGGAAATGTACTGTTTGCCAGCTAGATATCTTATTACTATTAAGTTAAGACGTGCCAAATAGCATTATCAAGTTAGCAAAACCTGGAAATAATGTAAGTGGCTAACATTAGCTTAAAAGATCAAGCTTCTTGGTAACAGCAGCAGAGACAATCCCCTCCTGGATGAAGATCCCTGTGGTCTAAAATTAGTTTTGTGGTCTGAAAACTGCACTTTGAGATACCGTTGAAGTCAGAAGTTTACATACACCTTAGCCAAATACATTTAAAAACTTAGGTTTTCACAATTCCTGACATTTAATCCTAGTAAAAATTCCTCTCTTACGTCAGTTAGGATCACCACTTTAATTTCAGCTTGTATTTCTTTCATCTCATTCCCAATGGGTCAGAAGCTTACATCCACTCAATTAGTATTTAGTAGCATTGCCTTTAAATTGTTTAACTTGGGTCAAACGTTCCAGGTAGCCTTCCCACAATACATTGGGTTAATCTTGGCACATTCCTCCTGACAGAGCTGGTGTAACTGAGTCAGGTTTGTTAGCCTCCTTGCTCACACACAAAATGTTCTATAGGATTGAGGTCAAGGCTTTGTGATGGCCTCTTCATTACCTTGACTTTGTTGTACTTAAGCCATTTTGCTTGGGGTCATTGTCCATTTGGAATTTTAACTTCCTGACTGATGTCTTGAGATGTTGCTTCAATATATAATTATCCTGCCTCATGATGCCATCTATTTTGTGAAGTGCACCAGTCACTCCTGCAGCAAAGCACCCCCACAACATGATGCACCACCCCCGTGCTTCACGGTTGGGATGGTGTTCTTCGGCTTGCAAGCCTCCCCCTTTTTCCTCCAAAACTGAATGATGGTCATTATGGCCAAACAGTTCTGCTTTTGTTTCATCAGACCAGAGGACATTCTCCAAAAAGTACGATCTTTGTCCCCATGTGCAGTTGCAATCCGTAGTCTGGCTTTTTTATGGCGGTTTTGGAGCAGTGGCTCCTTCCTTGCTGAGCGGCCTTTCAGGTTATGTCGATATAGGACTCGTTTTACTGTGGATATACAGTGCCTTGCGAAAGTATTCGGCCCCCTTGAACTTTGCGACCTTTTGCCAAATTTCAGGCTTCAAACATAAAGATATAAAACTGTATTTTTTTGTGAAGAATCAACAAGTGGGACACAATCATGAAGTGGAACGACATTTATTGGATATTTCAAACTTTTTTAACAAATCAAAAACTGAAAAATTGGGCGTGCAAAATTATTCAGCCCCCTTAAGTTAATACTTTGTAGCGCCACCTTTTGCTGCGATTACAGCTGTAAGTCGCTTGGGGTGTCTCTATCAGTTTTGCACATCGAGAGACAGAATTTTTTTCCCATTCCTCCTTGCAAAACAGTTCGAGCTCAGTGAGGTTGGATGGAGAGCATTTGTGAACAGCAGTTTTCAGTTCTTTCCACAGATTCTCGATTGGATTCAGGTCTGGACTTTGACTTGGCCATTCTAACACCTGGATATGTTTATTTTTGAACCATTCCATTGTAGATTTTGCTTTATGTTTTGGATCATTGTCTTGTTGTAAGACAAATCTCCGTCCCAGTCTCAGGTCTTTTGCAGACTCCATCAGGTTTTCTTCCAGAATGGTCCTGTATTTGGCTCCATCCATCTTCCCTGTCCCTGCTGAAGAAAAGCAGGCCCAAACCATGATGCTGCCACCACCATGTTTGACAGTGGGGATGGTGTGTTCAGCTGTGTTGCTTTTACGCCAAACGTAACGTTTTGCATTGTTGCCAAAAAGTTCAATTTTGGTTTCATCTGACCAGAGCACCTTCTTCCACATGTTTGGTGTGTCTCCCAGGTGGCTTGTGGCAAACTTTAAACAACACTTTTTATGGATATCTTTAAGAAATGGCTTTCTTCTTGCCACTCTTCCATAAAGGCCAGATTTGTGCAATATACGACTGATTGTTGTCCTATGGACAGAGTCTCCCACCTCAGCTGTAGATCTCTGCAGCTCATCCAGAGTGATCATGGGCCTCTTGGCTGCATCTCTGATCAGTCTTCTCCTTGTATGAGCTGAAAGTTTAGAGGGACGGCCAGGTCTTGGTAGATTTGCAGTGGTCTGATACTCCTTCCATTTCAATATTATCGCTTGCACAGTGCTCCTTGGGATGTTTAAAGCTTGGGAAATCTTTTTGTATCCAAATCCGGCTTTAAACTTCTTCACAACAGTATCTCGGACCTGCCTGGTGTGTTCCTTGTTCTTCATGATGCTCTCTGCGCTTTTAACGGACCTCTGAGACTATCACAGTGCAGGTGCATTTATACGGAGACTTGATTACACACAGGTGGATTGTATTTATCATCATTAGTCATTTAGGTCAACATTGGATCATTCAGAGATCCTCACTGAACTTCTGGAGAGAGTTTGCTGCACTGAAAGTAAAGGGGCTGAATAATTTTGCACGCCCAATTTTTCAGTTTTTGATTTGTTAAAAAAGTTATATAGTTATATATCCAATAAATGTCGTTCCACTTCATGATTGTGTCCCACTTGTTGTTGATTCTTCACAAAAAAATACAGTTTTATATCTTTATGTTTGAAGCCTGAAATGTGGCAAAAGGTTGCAAAGTTCAAGGGGGCCGAATACTTTCGCAAGGCACTGTAGATACTTTTGTGCCGGTTTCCTCCAGCATCTTCACAAGGTCCTTTGCTGTTGTTCGGAGATTGATTTGCACTTGTCGCACCAAAGTACATTCATCTCTAGGAGACAGAACGCGTCTCCTTCCTGAGGTGTATACTGGCTGCGTGGTCCCATGGTGTTTATACTTGCGTACTATTGTTTGTACAGATGAACGTGGTAACTTCAGGCGATTGGAAATTGCTCCCAAGGATGAACCAGACTCGTGGAGGTCTACACATTTTTTTTCCTGAGGTCTTGGCTGATCTCTGTTGATTTTCCCATGGTGTCAAGCAAAGAGGCACTGAGTTTGAAGGTAGGCCTTGAAATACATCCACAGGCACACCGGATTTAACAAAGAAAAATAAGATAAATTGCACTGCTAGTAATATCGTATATCCCAGGATGGCACAGTATGAAGGTATAGAAATATGGATACCGCCCAACCTTAGAGATAGCATGGGAAGCACCATTGATACGTGTGTGAACAGACACTATAGTGGCAAAGATTCCAAGGTGAGTCATACATCTATCTCTATGGCCTGTTGTGCACAAACACACGTATTGGCCCTCTCATTGGCTAGAATGGTCCCACCTGATCTCGCCTCCTCCTGCCTGCCTTCCATCTTTGAGGACATGTACTTCCATTGTTAGAGCGGTCACTCAAATATCTTGTCAATTCCTCCTGAAAGTATTCATACCCCATGACATTTTCCACATTTTGTTCTGTTATTTTCTGATTTTAAAATGTATTAAATTGAGATTGTGTCACTAGCCTACGCACAATATTACATAAAAGTGGATTTATGATTTTAGAAATTAAAAAGTGAAATGTAGAGTCAATAAGTATTCAAACCCTTTGTTATGGAAAACTCAAAGTTCAGGAATAAAAACAAGTCACAAATTGCATGGATTCACTCTGTGTGCAATAATAGTGTTTAACATGATTTTTGAATGACTGCCTCATCTGTATAATCCACACATACAGATAATTGTAAATTTCCGAGCAGTGAATTTCAAACACAAACTCAACCACAAAGACCAGGGAGGATTTCCAATGCCTCGCAGAGGGGCACCTATTGGTAGATGGGTGTATAATTTTTTTTTTTTTAAGTATAAAAGAAGCAGACATTGAATATCCCTTTGGGCATGGTGAAGTTAGTAATTACACTTTGGATTACACTTTGGATGGTGTCACTAGAAAGATACAGGCATCCTTCCAAACTCAGTTGCCAGAGAGGAAGGAAACCGCTCAGGAATTTCACCATGAGGCCAATGGTGACTTTAAAACGGTTAGAGTTTAATGGCTGTGACAGGAGAAAACTGAGGATGGCTCACCAACATTGTAGTTACTCCACAATACTAACCTAAATGACAGACTGAAAAGAAGAAAGCATGTACAGAATAAAAATACTACAAATATTGGAAATCATACATCCTGTTTGCAATAAGGCACTAAAGTAAAACTGCAAAAAAATGTGGCAAAGAAATTAAATGCACACTACCGTTCAAAAGTTTGGGGTCATTAGGAAATGTCCTTGTTTGCGAAAGAAAAACATGTTTTTTTGTTCATTAAAGTAACATAAAATGGATCAGAAATACAGTGTAGACATTGTTAATGTTGTAAATGACTATGGTAGCTGGAAACGGCAGATTGCTTATGGAATATCTACATAGGCATACAGAGGCCCATTATCAGCAACCATCACTCCTGTGTTCCAATGGCACGTTGTGTTAGCTAATCCAAGTTTATAATTTTATAAAAGCTAATTGATCATTATAAAGCCCCTTTGCAATTATGTTAGCACAGCTGAAAACTGTTGTGCTCATAAAAAAAAAAAACTGGCCTTCTTTAGACTAGGTGAGTATCTGGAGCATCAACATTTGTGGGTTCGATTACAGGCTCAAAATAGCCAGAAACAAATAACTTTCTTCTGAAACGCGCCAGTCGATTCTTGTTCTGGAATGAAGGCTATTCCATGCGAGAAATTGTCAAGAAACTGAAGATCTCGTGCAATGCTGTGTACTACTCCCTTCACAGAACTGCGCAAACTGGATCTAACCAGAATAGAAAGAGTAGGAGGCCCTGGTGCACAACTGAGCAAGAGGACAAGTACATTAGTGTCTAGTTTGAGAAAAACACCTCACAAGTCCTCAACTGGCAGCTTAATTTAATAGTACCCGCAAGACACCAGTCTAAACGTTAACAGTGAAGAGGCGACTCATGGATGCTGGCTATAAAAAAAATCTGCCTTTCCAACTTCAATAGTAATTTACAACATTAACAATGTCTACTGTGTTTCTGATCAATTTGATGCCATTTTAAAATGGACAAAAAAAAATTGCTTTTCTTTAAAAAACAAGGAAATTTCTAAGTGACCCAAAACTTTTGAACGGCAGTGTATATCCCGAATACAAAGAGTTATGTTTGGGGCAAATCCAACAACACTGAGTAACACTTCATATTTCCATGCATCATGGGTATGCTTGTCATTTGGATAGAGCTTGAGAGTTCTTTTTGGTGAGGGGGGGGGGGGGGGGGGGTGGGCAAAATGGAAGAGAGCTAAGCACAGTCAAAATCCTAGAGGATAACCTGCTTCAGTCTGCTTTCATACAGACACTGGGAGACAAATTCACCTTTCAGCAGGACAATAACCTAAAACCCAAGACCAAATATACACTGGAGTAGCTTACCAAGATGACATTGAATATTCCTGAGTGGCTTAGTGACAGTTTTAAATTAAAATAGACTTGAAAACCTATGGCAAGACTTGAAAATGGCTGTCCAGTAATGATCAACAACCAACTTGAAAGAGCTTGAAGAATTTTGAAAAGAATAATGTGCAAATATTGTACAATACAGATGTGGAAACCTCATTAGGGACTTACCAAGAAAGACTCGCAGTTGTAATCCCTACCGAAGGTGATTATAACATGAATTTTCTCAGTGGTGTGAATATACATATGTAAATGAGATATTTCTGTACCAACATTTCTAAAAATAGGTTTTCACATTGTCATCATGGGTTATTGTATATAGATGGGTGATTTTAGTTTATATTTAATCCATTTTTAATTCAGGCTGTAACAAAATGTGGAATTACTAATATCACCGGTATCACACTGACTTATAAAACATTCCATGTTCTTGTCAAGGCACTTTAAGTGAAAATTGGCAGGTGAAAACAGCTGGTAAAGAAAAACATTGTAAAAATACAACCAACTATTCTACTTCTGTTCCAATTCTAATTCCCTCAGTTCATTTGGTATGTCTGTCTGTCTAACAGAAGATGTGATCTCACATCATAGCAATGGTGGAGATTTGGCAAATACTGTACCACTTAAAAAGAAAGTGCATCTTCAAAATATGCATCTTCCATTATTTACACTGGGAGAATATTAATCAAACCAGTGGAACATGACATGATTGATGGAGGTGCAGGAGTCTTGCTGCTTCTCGGAGCCTTTGAGAACCAGGGTTGCATCAGTACAGCATAAAAACATTGAAAAATCTAATCCAAAACCCATTTGAAATCATTCATCTGAGCAGTAGCTAGCCCCATGCAGGCCCTCAGTGGGTGTCGGACTCTGGTTGAGGCTGGCTAGATGGATGGATAGCTCTGGTCATCATGGGGGGACTCGTCCTCAAACAGACTCAATGTTCCATATTCCTTATTTTTTTGTCTTGTTCTGTCAGACCCCCAAACTGTCTACCCGCTGTCCCTCCCCCTCCCCCATGTTCCATCATCATCAAACCCCCGTTTTCTTGCGGATCCAGTCTCTCAGCTTGGTGACACGCGAGTAGACGCCGGGCTTGTTCCGACGAGCGCAGCCCTCACCCCAGCTCACGATGCCTGCCTGGAACCACATCCCACTTTCCTCGAAGCACACCAGGGGACCCCCCGAGTCTCCCTAGTGATGAGAGCAACAGAGGACAGAAACATTACATTGGGCACAAAGGAAACGTGTTTAGGAGTGTTTTAAGACGTAGGTGTATGCCATATGTTTCTGTTTATAATTGCAAGTTTTTGTATTGTGTGTGTAGTATGTAGAGTGATAATGTAGCCTGCCATGCGTATCCCTCCCACCTGACAGGCGTCAACCCCTCCAGACAGGAAGCCGGAGCAGAGCATCCTGGATGTGACCTGACCCTCTGTGACCACGTTACACACCGTGTCGTTAATGATCTTCACCTCTGCCTTCTGCAGCAGCCGTGCTATGGCACCTGACCGCCACAAGAAAGAGAGGACACGTGGTTATAACTAGCAGGAAACGTCCTTCATGTCCACTAGCTACTGCCTACAACCCAGGTGCTAATGAGTTGGCTTTGGGTTGACTAATGGGCAGTTAAGAGATCCCTCAAGAGAAAGAGGGAGAGAGAGGGAGGAGGTCTGGTATGAAATATGGGTGTGGAGGAAGTTGTAATGGAAGAGGGATGATAGGAAAAAGATGTGGGAGAGATGAAGGGAACAAGAGGAATGACATGATGAGAGAGATGAGGAAAATATTAGGATGAAAGATGAGGGAGAAGGAATGGGAACGGGGTGACAGAAGACAGGGACGTCATGAGAGATGAAGGGAGACAGAGCGGGATGTCATGAATGGGAGAGATGAGGGTTGAGAATGAAAATGGGGAGCGGGTGAGGGAAGACGGACGTCAGGAGGAGAGAGGGATGAAGGGAAGAGAAGGATGCCATGGCGATGAAGGGAAAGACACCATGATGGGAGAGATGAGAGAGGGATGAAGAGGGAGGGATGGAGAGAAAGCACAACGAATGTCAAGATGAGGGAAGCGCAGAATGCCAAGAAGAAAGAGAGATAAGATGTGCGTGTGTAATTATATACACAGACACACACACACACACACACACACACCTCTCACAGAGGAGTTATATAACACACCTGACGGAGTCAAATACTATGCCAAATGGTTAGTATGTGAGGTGAGCTGATTCAGCACTTTCTTGAACTATCCCACTGTCTCTTGGCTCCTTTCCTTTCAAACGAAATCAAGTGCAGCTCGAGCATATGGAAATACTTGACCTAATGCACAGTATTTGACCCAAGTCTGCCGTATGAGAACAGTAGTGCTGGTCTAAATGAGACCCTTAATACTAAATCAAGTATTCAACATGTATGAACTAGGGATGGGCATGAGTAATTGAGTACTCGAATGGATGTCAAAAATCGATCTTTAACCAGAGATTGGCGGTAGTGTGCATCTCTCTCCATGTACACTCTCCCGACAATTTGTGCTCAATCATTGTTTTCATGGTGTGAATTGTTTGTGAAAGTTTATGAACTCCCCGCTAGATCTCAAAAGTACCACCAGCAGTAAATGTAGGCTCCCGTTAATCATTGCAATTTCCCCATTAATCTAGAATGTTTGGTAACGGTCATTTCTGTTAATTCAATGTATTAGTCAGGCATACCATTCTCCTTCTTGTAGTGGAGACGTTGTTTTGAGAGGTCACAAACTACGCGGTGATGTTGAAGTTGTGGTTTATTAATCATTTTTACCAGTTTTATGTCAACGTGTCTGGTATCTCCGTCTTGTCAGTATTGCTCGAGTGCGCACAGATGTGGATTACTTAGGCCGAACACCGGGATAGGTGGTGGAGTTTAAACCCTTTCACCTGCGTTTTTATGTTGGAAGTCGTGTTTTTTCTTCAATGGAGTGATCAGGGTTGAGCAACTATATCCTTCACAGAAAATACATTTGCACAACACATTCATCAGGAAATAGCTTCATTTTCATCAGATGACATGCGAAGTGCAACACTATTCGGCTAGCAGCCACAGAATTAAATGAGCTTCCAATGAGTAAGATCATTTTTTGCAAAAGTGATGCATTGCCATCATATACATTTCTAGTGTGGTTTATCAGCTCCATTTCTTAATCAAATGTTTTATTTGAAGTTCATCTTGCATTTTACCAGAGAAAAGGAAGCTACGAGAAAAGTAGCTACAAATCAGTCAGAGTGCTGTCTGCTGACAGAATGCCAGTTGGTGAATTCTCAGAGTGAAGAAGTACAACTGAAGCAGTCTGATGCCGAGCATGTAGATCTGCGTTTAGAAAACGCAGTAAGATTATTTCCTTATGCGTTTTCTCTTTTACGTTTTGCCACTGCTAGGCGAAGCCAGAGCGGAGCAGGTAATACAGCTCATTATGGTTTCAAATTAATGATTCTAAAATGGCACTTGGTTTTTTATTGACTGAATATACTAGGCTATATAGAACATGTTATCTGTGAAGGTTATGATAAATTAGGCGTTTTTGCACGCTGTTGGCATGTAGATAAACGTGCACATATTTTCCTCAAGTGTGTTCTAATATACTTTTTTAACTTGAATACTCTAGTACAAAAAAAGAATAATGAGAGTACTCTTAACAGTAAAAACATTTCAAATGACCATCCCTAGTATGACCCAGTTCTGTAACATAAAATAGAAGTAAATGTATGTAAACTTTGACCCCATGCACTAAATCAATTGCAACATTAGCATTTGGAACTATTCAACATATGTATTGTATACGACCTAGGTCTATAAGAACAACAGTGTAACTATATGATCGCCCACCTCCTTCGCGGAGAGTGCCCCAGCCTGTAACCCAACAGGACATGCCAGCAGGGAAGAGGTGGGAGCGTGCGGGTAGGCAGATGGGGTGGATGGTGTTGGTGAACTCCAGCGGCTGGCTCAGCTCCAGCAGGGCGATGTCGTAGTCATAGGTCATCTGGTTGTAGTCTGGGTGGGTGATAATGTTCTTCACCGAACTTCTCTGAACATTATCCTGCTTATACTGGTCCTGCATGCCACTGTACGTCTGCCAGTTGGAGGCCACGTGGTTTCTAGAGGCGGTGTGTGTGTGTGAGAGTGAGAGAAAGAGAGCATGGGATGTTAACATTATTCAGTTATTCTGCTGGCCTCTCTGCCTTTGAAATTTCACTTGAAAGTGTTTTTTTTTTTACAAAGTACAGGAGTGGATAGAATTGATTGTGGGCATGTTAACAAGCCTACAGGGCCAAGGGCTGGCAGTCTTATCTGAAAGGGGCCAGTGTGGGGGCAGGCTTTTGCTCCGGCCAAAGCAGCAACACACCTAATTCAAATAATGAACTAATTAGTCTTTAATAAAGACTCAATTGATTGAATCGGCCATGTAAGATTGAGTCTAAGATTGCCTACTGCTGCTATAGGATATGAGCTTGAGCTACTCCTATAGAGCCTCTCCACAGCATAAGAGAATGCTGTCTGTAAACACAAAGGAAGCCGTTTCTCTTCCAAGCTGACTGTGTGATTGTGAGAGGAACCAATGCTAGCAGCAGAGCTCTGTAAATCTCTGTACTGTTCATGAAACTGCCGCAGTGCACAGCTACATCATCCCCTACAGTGGCTGGCTCGAAATGGAAAAGACCACATCCATCCCAGCACAGCAGTGCTGGATCACATTCTAGTGCTGGGATAGTGCTCCACCTACTGGCAGCCCAGCTAATTACACACAGTATATACACACTATAAAGCTGCTTCGATGTAAATGTGGCTGGCCCTGAAGCATCTCTTCTAAACAGTATAATCAAGGGGTAATTTCTCAGTCCTTGTGCTGTGGATCAAAACTCCTGTGTTGTGTAAAGCACCGTTTACCCATCATACTCGTAGGGCTCTGTTCAAACCGCATTGAGGAAATTCAGCTTTACAGCGTGATTGAAATGTAAAGGCAATGTTTCCACTTTAGTGGAGAACGCATTCATGGTAAACGCTGCAAATGTTGGCTCAATACCTTTACATTTCTATTGTGGAACCTGGAACTCTTCAGCTTTACAGATTGAAGAGCCCCTTAGTATTAAATGAACAAACAGGATCCCTAAAACGATGTCCTCTGCAATAAGGAATAATAATAATAACGAGAATGGGGCACCAACAAACTAAGTTAACTCAGTGAAGTAGATGAAAGACAGCAGAGTGGCCATAAACTACCCCGAGCATGGGAAAGGTGAAAAAAATTAAAAAGATGTTTGAAAGCAGAGTAGAAGGAGGAGGGAGATATCAGTGGCTTCAGAAGCAGAGATGGGACGATCTGTCTGTGAATCAGAAACCAGAAGAGGTGTGAGGGGTGCCATGTACACAGGGCTGGAGATCTTGAAAGAAGCTTCAAGTAAGGTAGGAAGAGTAAGGAAGGAAGAGTAAGGAAGGAAGAGCAGTGTTGTGTATGTGGAACTCACTCAGGGCTGATGGTCTTGAAGCAGTGGGCGGCAGACAGGAGCCAGCGGTTGGAGATGATTGACGCGCCACACACATGCCCACGGGTCTGGAAGTGCAGGCTCACCTGCCAGGGCCACTCCCCCAGCTGCGCATTCTCCCCACCCACAATACGGTTAAGCTTGTATGGCCGGATGCCACAGTCTATTGGAAGGTATGTGGGAGAGGAAGAGTGAGACGAGCGTTAATGAACAGAGAGAAGAGAAGGAGAAAATAACTTCAACTTGACACCGCAGCCTTGGCGCTGAACCGCACGGCTCGTTGAAATTATAATAAGGTACCGACATTTGCTTATCAAAAAAACACTGCCAGACCCCGAGGCTTGTAGGAAAGGAAAAACACAAAAATATTCACACAGATGTCAATAGTTCTCCAAAGAAGAATGAAATAAATAAAAGTGCTGGATGGAGGCCCTCCAGCTTGTTTGGTGCTCTGTAGACAAGTAGCCAGTCATACGTCATCCCAGCCCCACTACTCTGCTGTCCTGTAGCTCACTGTTAGGAGTGACAATGATACATTTACCACTGGTTTCATGTGCTAGTCGAGGTTTTTGCATCAAACAGGAGTTCTAGAAGTACATGCTAACTCATGGATGTTTTTACAAAGACAGAGAGAGACGCCCAGAGAATAGGAAACGAGTGAAGACGTAAATGAGGAGGAGGAATGAAAGAGCTTGCTGCTGGGTTGTCTTGTCTTACCGCAGCCCTCCTCATCTGATTCGTCGGTGCAGTCTTTGACCCGGTCACACTCAGCGTTCACCTTGTTCACACACGCCTCGTTCTTACACTTAAAGCTGAAGTCAGAGCAGATACCAGGAGCTGCACAGAGAGAGACGTGGATAAAAATGTAAAATAAAAAGTCAAAACCCATGAAGAGATCATAAGACAACACATTTCTGATATTAAAAAACAATCCCATTTTTCATAAACCTATTTCAGTGCTAGGCCAGGTTTGATGAAAAAGACACTCCAATCAGTCAGGCATTAGAATGCAGTGCACCATACACAGTGATGGTGCCGTGGTTTACATTGACTGGCTGTATTGATTGAGATGGTCTAGTCTAACATCCCACTTTATCCACAAAACTGAGATTGAAAAGGAGTGACAGGCTTTTAATGTGAGGAAAAGTGTGTGCAGTAGCATAAACATAGCTAATGTATGTCAAAAGAGAGGTGTGTCCTGTCACGTAATGAGTGAGTCTGGTGTGTGTTGACTTACAGACGGTACAGGAAGCCTCGTCACTCCCGTCTACACAGTCCATCTTAGTGTCACACACCACATCCTGAGGCAAACAGGTCCCGTCGCCACACCTCCACTCATTCTTAGCACAGCCTGGGAAAGGGGTGAGGAGAGAGAAACAGACATTTTTACTGATGTGGTCAGACTGGATGCTTGCTCTCCCTCCATCTCTCCCCTGCTCTGTGTTTTAAAAGGCTGAATGCATTATACATGATTAATTGTCTAGACGGAGGCTGAGCAAATTGGGCAAGGCTTCCAACAAGCCACATTACTGATAAAGTAATGACCACACACATCCAAGCTAGGAGCCAGTGTCCACCGATTAGTGCCTTTAATGTTAGCACAATTAGCATGGCATTAGCGGTCCCGATATAGCCCGCAGACTGGCATTACATAGATAGAGAGGGTCTGGCCGACTAGGAGGCTACTCACTGCAGTGCTTCTCATCACTCTCGTCACCGCAGTCATTGACACGGTCGCACACCCAGTACTTGGGCTTGCACATCCCATTGTCACAGGCAAACTGGTCCTTTTCACATTCTGAAAACAGCAAGAGGAAATGTCCAGTGTGTCAGAGGCTTCTATCACACAGACATGCACACACACAGGATTGTGAGAAGTATGTGAAGGGAGGGTTGAAGGGGCAGTGAGGAAGGGTTGAAGGGGCAGTGAGGGAGAGTTGAAGGGGAAGTGAGGGAAGGTTGAAGGGGCAGTGAGGAAGGGTTGAAGGGGCAGTGAGGAAGGGTTGAAGGGGCAGTGAGGGAGGGTTGAAGGGGCAGTGAGGGAGGGTTGAAGGGGCAGTGAGGGAGGGTTGTAGGGGCAGTGAGGGAGGGTTGAAGGGGCAGTGAGGGAGGGTTGAAGGGGCAGTGAGGGAGGGTTGAAGGGGCAGTGAGGAAGGGTTGAAGGGGCAGTGAGGGAGGGTTGAAGGGGCAGTGAGGGAGGGTTGAAGGGGCAGTGAGGGAGGGTTGAAGGGGCAGTGAGGGAGGGTTGAAGGGGCAGTGAGGGAGGGTTGAAGGGGCAGTGAGGGAGGGTTGAAGGGGCAGTGAGGGAGGGTTGAAGGGGCAGTGAGGGAGGGTTGTAGGGGCAGTGAGGGAGGGTTGTAGGGGCAGTGAGGGAGGGTTGTAGGGGCAGTGAGGGAGGGTTGAAGGGGCAGTGAGGGAGGGTTGAAGGGGAAGTGAGGGAGGGTTGAAGGGGCAGTGAGGGAGGGTTGAAGGGGCAGTGAGGGAGGGTTGAAGGGGCAGTGAGGAAGGGTTGAAGGGGCAGTGAGGAAGGGTTGAAGGGGCAGTGAGGGAGGGTTGAAGGGGCAGTGAGGGAGGGTTGAAGGGGCAGTGAGGGAGGGTTGAAGGGGAAGTGAGGGAGGGTTGAAGGGGCAGTGAGGGAGGGTTGAAGGGGCAGTGAGGGAGGGTTGAAGGGGCAGTGAGGAAGGGTTGAAGGGGCAGTGAGGAAGGGTTGAAGGGGCAGTGAGGAAGGGTTGAAGGGGCAGTGAGGGAGGGTTGAAGGGGCAGTGAGGGAGGGTTGAAGGGGCAGTGAGGGAGGGTTGAAGGGGCAGTGAGGGAGGGTTGAAGGGGCAGTGAGGAAGGGGCAGTGAGGAAGGGGCAGTGAGGAAGAGTTGAAGGGGCAGTGAGGGAGGGTTGAAGGTGAACGCGAAGTGAGGGAAAAAGAGGGAGGGGAGTGAGGTAGGGGTGAGGCCAAGCAAGGCCAGAATCTACTTACTGCAGTTCATTTCATCACTCATGTCCCCACAGTCATTCCAGCCATCACAATGCAGCTCCTTCTTGATACAGAACCCAGAGCCACAGGCAAACTGGTTGGGGCAAGCTGCACACAGTAACAGAATGGAGGGAATGAGGAAGGAAGGAGGGAGAGAGGGAGACAGGGGGAAGAGGCGAATGAGAGTGAGCGATGAGAGAGAGCGAATGACAGAAGGCGTGTGAGGGAATGACAGTGTATTTCCGGCCCATCCGTCTTGTTGCAATCTGCTCGTACCTATTGATCAAAGCAATTAGAAATCCATTATGGCCCAAACTCTGAAAGAGCAGCACTACAGAGGGTAGAGGGGACGAGGGGAGTGGAGGGGACAGACAGAGACTAGAAGTGCTCCTGACTGATAAAACAGACAATGAACACACTCTCTTGGTGATTGGTGGACCTGTGATGTCAGAGCTGCAGTCTGTAAACCTCCATCATTGAACCGTCTCTGGCTGAGTGTCAGTCAGTGTGCCACTGGGTTTGGGGCACTTGTTCAGTTGTTTTAGTGACGATTACTCTGTCATATAGCAACTTTCACTTGAATAGCACCACCACTCCCATATCAGTTGCCATGGAGATTAAGAGGAGGTTGAAAACAGCACCATAAAATGGTAACACCTTCATAGGACGTTTCATACAATCCAGAGTCATATATAAACACCAGAGAGAAACCACTCACGGTTGGAAGGATCGTATGCGTTGTACTGAGCCTGGAAGCCTTTGTCTGTGAAGGACTCATCAGAGTGGAACATCACAGCCAGAGAGCTGGTGGTACTGGTAAGGGCCAGCGAAGACATCTCCCCACAGTACCTGAAACAAAGCACACAACATTTATTTGAGTGAAAATACTGACATTCTATGTCAATGGAATGTGATGGTTTAAAGCAGAGGACACATTTCCTTTATCCTGTGATAATGAATAAAGTCATACTGTTCTATAGAGCTCCAGTAAGTAGAGGACAATTCTTACTTGGTGCCCATGACCTCTATGTAGTCTTTGTGACACACCCTGACGTCCACTCTCGGCTCCTTCATACGGAACATGGTGAACTTCACACGTACCTGCTTCCCTGCAGGGACCTGAGACAGGGTTGTGTTCATGTGAGTCTTAAGAGTTGGAAAATGCCACCACTTTTCCCCTCTGCCCTGCTCCTTAGAGGTACGCACTTGTTCCTTCCTCCTCATAGTTTCTAAATAAATGGTGTACAAAATATAGTGGTCCCTCAAGCCTGCTTACACCAATTCGATGATTTGTAATCCACAAGGGGAATGGGACCAAGTGGGAGGTGTAGGGAATTGGAACTCAAACTACAATAACTGTGAGAGAACACCTAACCCACCTCCTCCCCCAAGACACAAAACCTTAAGGACTGCTGCTGCAATAGGACATATGAAGATGGAAGAGGTACTGAACAGCCTGGCTGACATTCTGCAGCCTCAGCATTCCCCTCATACAGAGCTATGGATGGTGCAGGAAAGAGGGGACAAGAGAGAGGGACCAGAGAGCGAAGGGGTAAATAGAGAGGTAGCAGAGAGAGGAGGGTAACAGAAGGGGCTATGATGCAGGATCACCAACCTCGATGGTCCACTTGCAGTCCAGTGCTGGGGGATAGAAGCTGGGGTAATGGGGAGAGCTGAAGTTCCCCTGAGCATCACTCAGGACTCCTCCACAACTTTTGGCTAAAATGGGGTCATTAGAGTGTTCATCATCTTAACTTAGTGAAATATGGACTGTTTGACTGGTATTGTCGTTGTACATCTTGGTAAGGGGATGACTGTGTGATGTTATCTTACATGTTGTTAGGGGGATGATTGAGTACTCTGCACTGAAGCCGGGCCTCTGGACAGCGCTGTCGGTGATGAGGTTGATGAGCATGATGTTACTGGACGACACCACCTCCAGGGGATTGCTGGGAGGCCTCTGACCACACTTGCTATAGGAGGCAATTCATACAGGAAATTGAGATGTCAATCAATGTCAGGGCTGGGCAACACTGGTCAAGGTGTGAGACTTCAGTTCATTCACTGACAGAATGTGGTGCAGGAATGAAAGGCATAAACCATCAGTATACCATCTACACTGTGTTGTTAGAGTGACATAGTTCACTGTTAATAAAACACATTAATCAGAAACCCAAAGAAGCCCATTAAATACATTTGAAATGTCTAAATAACTGTTGAGCACCCACACATCAAAAAGCCTGAGCCTGCCCGCTCAGACACACACAGCATTTCAAAGTCAAACAGGTATTTTAGCGAAACGCTGCAAGAGCAGCACTACATCTACCTGCAGCAACGTAATGCCATTAGAAACTATTGTATTAAGGCTCTCATAAACCTGGTGTCACCTTGGATAAAGCTGATCGGCTGAGCAGCAATAGAAAATCTTATGCATTGCCTGGCTACCCGCATTTGTTGGGCGAAGGGTTTGGAACTTGAAATTGCCTGCAGTGTAGCCCCCACTGATTTGCACTCAGGTTGCCACAGTGGGAGAGAGAGAGAGAGAGAGCGAGAGAGACGGACGCCCACAGAGTCCACAACAAACAACCAACCACAATTACACACAGCAGCATGGCTGCTGGGTGGCACCCCTGGTAGATTGGAAAAGAGAGGTCCTTCTGAGCCAACTCAATCTCACTGAAGGTCCCCAATGTTAACAATGAAAGACGACGTGCTGGGCTAAATGCACCAGGATCCCAACAAGTGGCTAAAATCACCAATGATGTATTGGGAATGAAGTCCACAGCATTCGCTACACTTCAAAACGGCCGTTTTCTCCCACGTTTTTCTATTCCCACTGGGGACCTTAGCCAAATACAAAGTGATGTTCCTGGGAATCCTGGAAAACTACATGACACACTTGTACTTTCTTTCCTCATTAAGTAAGCATATGTTGGTACTGGTAGTATGCATGTCTTGGTTCGACCCTAAATTAATACAAGGTTGTAAACAAGTGGGATACACTGAGTGTACAAAACATTATGAACACCATCCTAATATTGATGTTGGCCCATGTTGACTCCAATGCTTCCCACAGTCGTGTCAAGTTGACTGGATGTTCTTTGGGTGGTGGGCCATTCTTGATACACACAAGAAACTGTTGAACGTGAAAAACCCAGCAGCGTTGCAGTTCTTGACACAGTCAAACCCAGTGCCCCTGGCACCAACTACCATACCCCGTTCAAAGGCACTTAAATCTTTTGTCCTGTCCATTCACCCACTGAATGACACACACAATCCATATTTCACTTTGCTTAAAAATCATTGTTTAACCTGTCTATGTATCTTGGTAGGATGAAGACTATATTATTTATTGTGATAAAGGAAAGCAAGTTTGAAGTTGACTTCCTGCTTCCTTTTCCCCCACTGTTAACATAACCTTATCGATTGGAAACAAACCCGCATTCTCGCAGCACAACAACATATCAATTACACTTAGCCTAGACACCAGGTAACCACCTTCGATTGAACAAAGCCAATATGTCTCACACAAATTTGCAATCTTACAATTGAATTCACTTGTCTGTGTATCACTGCTGATATTAAGACGGAGTTTGTCACAGATTTCCTTATGACAAACATTGGCCTGATTCAGCCTCTCTCACCATCCCTGTACTAGAGTATTTGGCTCCATGAAATGCACTAATAAAAAATCTATGCATTATTCATATTATTCATCTATCATCATCATCATCACAGTAGTGGTTGTGAGAGCACTCACTGAGTGATGGCCTGGGACTCATCCGGGCTGAGGGAGTCATATATGGACACAAAGTCATCGGAGCAGTCGTCCTCTATGTGAAAGTGGGAGAAGCGGACTGAGATGGCGTTCTGTTCCGGGGCTCTGATCTGCCACTGGCAGCGGGACTGGGCCGGGTACTGATCTGGAAAGCCTGGAGACTGGAAGCTCTGAGCTAAAGTGTTAGCCTCCAACCGGAAGAAACACTCGTAATCTGACGGGCAGGAAATGAACAGCATAACAGATTACATTAGTAGATGTACAGACATACAGGTACAGTAGCCCAACAAGGCTGTGGGTTTTCCCTGGTCAGCTCATATGCTAAGGAAGAACTTTAGACTCTAGTCCCAAAAGTGCAAACGCCAAGGCAGATAACTTAGTGGAAAAAAAGAGCTCAAAATGTCATATCATGGTGAGGAGAAATGTACACATCTTATACCACATCTACTACACTGTTCATCATCCAGTGTCATCTGTTGATGCAATGTCAACTATCAACTCTCATCTGAAATTAAATGTAACATGCGCAAAATCGTTTGAGGATTACGCCTCAACACAGAGGGTAAAAAAAGACGAGTGAAATAGGCCAACATCCATTTTTATTCAGTAGTCCACTCATGTACTATATAGCCAGGGCTCTCAATCTCTTCATGAATAGAGCAGCAGCAGCAGCATGTATCACGAGGGGCAGGCATTCGTCACAGAATGGCAGCAGCGGGGTGAACATCTAGCGGGCTGGAAAATTACAGCGGCGTGTGATTGAAACGGGAGACAGTGGGTTTTACTCACCGGCTCTGGGGTTCCTGGCCATCCTGGGGTCTGTGCCTGGAGAGAAGGGGGGGGGGCAGAAGAGTGGTGGAGTAAGAGGGGGAGAGAGAAGAGGGAGAAGGAGGAGAGAGAAAGGGAAAATGAGAGATAAGGGGGAGGGTTAAGAGAGCGTTACCTTACTGAGAGGCTGATAGAGTTTGATGCACGGGTGTATAATATTTGGGTTGCACTTTTACTGTTCCAATTCGCCGTACACACTGCTGTTGAGAGAGCTGCCGATGGAGTCGATGGAGCCCCCCCCAATTGCCCCACGGAGCCCAGGGATACATCTCTGTCTAACAGTCTGACAGCCACATCAAACCATATAAACAGAAATCATTTTAAAACAGAGCAAAACCACTAAGTCATATAGGGTGACCTTTTTGCAATGCAATGTGAAGTAGACAGAAGCTAGAATAATGATAATGGCTAGAGCCAGGCAGCTAAAGGGCAGCCCAGGGGCCAACTACTGTAACGTCATTAGAGGACCCAAACTACATAAAGTGTCCAATCACTGATACAATACAAACAGAGTGGCGTCCCTTATACCTCCACGTTATCTTATTAGGGCATGTCAGACATCTAGCTGGCATAGAACAGCCATTAATGCAGAAATCATATCAGATATGAATGCTTATGGAAGATGACAGAGGGGGCTTTCTTCAGACAATACATTTATCTTCATTAAACATAACCCTTTAGTTGAGGGGAAGCTAACCCTGCATCTGGAGAGCTACTGGGTGCACAGGCTTTTGATCCAACTCTGTTGCCCCTCATTCAGCTGATCAAGGTCCTGATGAGCAGCCAATTAATAGAATGAAGGTTTTGAATTTGGGTTGAAGTGGAAGCTTGCAGGACTCAGAGTAACTCTCCAGGTGGGTGGGTCACTGCTTGCTTAGTTTAAACCCTAAGCATCTTAGGGTTTAACCCCTTGCCCCAGAGACTACACCCCCTGGTTTGGTCTTGACTGGGTTGTACTAACTACTAACTCACGTGAGGCAGTGACTTGGCTGATGTGGAGGCTCTGGCCGGAGCGTTTGCCCTGCTCCCTGATGCCGTTCCACAGCACCTCCAGGACCCGCTCCTCAGAAAACTCTGGCAGTATCTCCAGGTCCGCTGCCGGGATGTCAAACTGGGTCCAGTAGTAGGCCAGCACCCCCTCACTGGAGAGAGAGGGGGACTTGAAGGAAGGAGTAGAAGACCAAACTATGCTGACTGAGGCCTTCATTGATCACTCACAGTCATGCACTTCAGCATTTCTATTGTGCAGGTTTGACCAAACCTCACCTCAGGAACAGCTGGTGTTTTGAGTTGCTGCAATGGATGTTCCATTGTCCAAATCATACTTATCCAATAAGCATTTTCAAAGACTCATATTATGTAATAAACAAAGTGATCTCATGACTAGCTTTATGGCCAACTGTACATTACCAACATGCAGAAACTCCACATCCCAGAACGCTCTCCTACCTGAAGGCGGTCACCACAGATGTGGTGTAGTACTTGGAGAGGAACTCAACTTGTTTGTAGTTGCTCTTAAGCTGGTGAAAAAAGGCAACATAAAAATTAGCATTCACTAGGTTACCTGACAACCCATTTTCTGTTACCATGGCGAAGATATGGAGCCATGACCTCAGAGTTCAGCCGAATCCTCCATATAAGGTTTAATTGATCAAGGTTACCATGGTGTTGGGAGTGCTCCAGGTATTGGCCAGTTCGATACCAAGAAAAGTTTGTCTGCGAGTCTGCAATAAGGCCCCTGAGAACAAGTGTGTATGCTTGCATTCCAACTGCCTGCATGCCATGAATAACAGGGTTTTCATTGGAGATCCCATGGAGGACGAGTGCTTTCAGCTAAAGACATGTGAAAGAAATGTAGAAAGAAACTGGATATCTAATCCTAGCATGTGTTGTTACTAATCATGCTGTCTATTCATAGTGTGTGTGTGTGTGTTAAACTCCAGTTCAGACTGTGAATAAGAACGCATGTAGCGGACATGCAATTATCAGGCTGGTAAATGTTAAATCCAAAAGGTACATTATAAAGGCAGTGTAGCTGAACTCACCTCAGCTCCCTGAAACAGACTGAAGAGAGTAGTGAACGATCTTCATCTGTATCGACTCTGATAAGACCACATTGAGAACCGAGAAATGGGCTGGAGACTTTTCAATGGACCACAATGGAGAAAGCCCATTAACAATTCCAGAGGAGAGCAAAATGCGTGATCCACTGAAGTTGAACCCAGAAGTGTAGAATGTGATCCCATTGCAGTTTGCAGAGCTCAGACGAGAGACACAGTGTCTCCTAAGTGTGGATTTCCTTATTCAAAGTTGTTTCTAAGCACATATAACATATTCTACAGCAGGTAACAGCAGACTACCAAGTCAACCACACAGCACCTCCAACATACAGAGAAGTGCATTGTTCCCTCAAAAAAAAAAAAGAATAAAAAAAGAACTCAGTGTATTCTTTAGTCTTGCCAGTGGAGCCAATAGTGTGTTGGTTTCTGATTGGCTTTGTTAGTTCAGTTGTATATACTGTAGACCCAATCACCAACATGTAATGACACTTTGCTCTACTGCATCTGCAATACATGGCCAGAGGAAGAACTGAATGTACCGAGTAGAGAGAATAATGGTGGGGGTGTGTTCTGTCACATTAATGCTCATTGAACAGTCATCTAGAATTCCATTCAGACCACCTACCTTATATTGTCACTCATGCAGCTATACATTCTAAAGCAATGCCACACTGACCGGGGGTTGAGCAATAGCAGTTTATCATTGTCATGTTCCCAAGTGGCGATACACACATATCCATAACTCCAATGAAAGGAAATGTTGTTGGAGGAAATAACAGAGTAACTAAATGATGTTCTCTCTTCCAGTCCACCCACACAAATATGCCTTTAGCAATCTCCTTCCACCAGGAGAAAAACATGCTGTGGCAGATAGCTACAACAAACAAGAGAGAGAAACTGAATCTCAGTCAGTTCTGAACTCTGACACCTGACTTAATACCATACCTGGCCTAAAGGGTATTGTGGTTGGAGGTTAACTTGGTAGAAGCGTATTGAGCCAGTCATCAACCTATCTATCAAAAGTTCAACTAATTTCAACTTTTGACACAGGCAGGAAAATTATGGGAAATAACTGATGTCTGTCAGTCATCTCATCACTTTTGTCTGTCACCATAGAAAAACAATAATCTCAATCGTTTTTCTTAACAGAACATCACCAGGACGTGGTATCTGAGCATAAACCTGGGTCAAACTCACTATCTCTTCCAGGTCATCTGCCAGCTTTTGGAACTCTGTGCTGGTGGGGTCCTCCAGATTCTGGTTGTAGGGCACGTTGTCCAGTTTCATGTGCCCGCTATACACCCGCTGAGCTGGGACACGCTTCATACTTATGGTGGCCGCTGACTCCCTGCCTTTGACTGAGGGAAAGAGAGTGGGAGAAAGAGCAAGTCATTTAATAAAATTCTACATGCAACACCAATGCCTCCTCATAAACTTCCAGAGATGGTTAATAAAAAGAGAACAGGGATTTAGGAGAATTAGGAGTTTGTTTATCTGTTGATTATCTCTCTGTAAAAGCCTCTTTGATCAGGCTGTAGAGTGAGTGTGTGTGTGACTGTCAGGGTGTTTCGTCTACTCTGCACCGCACCACTTTACTCCCCTGAATTATTAACACCAACCAAATTAAGGCCTGTCAAACAAACAGGTTATCAATGTCAAATTAAAAACTTCACACTTCATTTGGATATTTGTATCAAATGTCTAGGCCATCAAAGCAGCAGTCAGGCAGCGACTGTGAATGTGAAATCTCCTGGGTGGGCCCTGTAGATGGCAGGTTTAGATTGGCCAATTGCAGTTGGCTAGGGCTGCCAACTCAAACTCAAGTCTTTCCGGGTAGATTATAACAATCTGTTTGCCATTATTTACATTTCAGGTATCAATTTTATATTCAGACATTAGAACAAACCTCCCAGAATACTCCAGGCCAAACTGAGAGGGTTGGAAATTAGCAACATTAGTACAGTTGGAGTTATTGAGCCACTTTCGGGCATCCTTTGCATTTTCACTCCGTCAGACTGAGCAATAGTACCTAGTCTATGATTATTACATGCATTAGTCTCAGACTACATAGCAAAGTTGTACTCACTAACAAAGAGCCAGATGAGGATTCCTGTCACGGCTGCCAAGACAAGCAGAGTGATGAGGACTCCCACTATCACTCCAGTCTTCTTCTTCGATGCCATCTTCTCTTTGTTATCCAGGAAGGTGACCTGCTCATGCCGCCCGTTCTGCCCCTAGGTAGACAGAGGCAGACCGACATAAAAAAAGAGGGAGATAAGTTAATTAACTTACCTACAGTTATATGAGATTACTAATACTCAAGACGTAGGAGTACAATAACATATGCAGTGTAGTGTGTGAGTCACCTAACTTGGAGGACATGGAGATTGTTAGGAGATCATAGTGTTCAGTCTCTTCCTAAAATCATCCTGAAACTAAGTGCAAGACAGTAGCTATAGCCACCTCCAGACTCCAGTCTTACCATACGAGTTGAAAGTAATGACAGTGGACTTGTAAAAAGCTACAAAGGAAAAGCCTGTGACATCAACGAAGGCACTAGAAACAAAGTGCCAACTCTACTGTTCCTGGCATCAGAAAGTTCCCATCGTCAACATTCGAACAGTAACAAAAAACTAAATGAAAGCTAAAATTCTGTGGCTCGGCAACTAAAATCAAGAAGCAACCGCAGCTGCATTATCCCGAAGAGGAACTGATCCAAATCACTGTTCTCATCAGGAAGGGTTATGTATCACTAGTATAAACTATGCCATACTTCTCATTTCACATTGGAGGCTAAAGCATTTATAAAGAGATGAGCGCAGAGAGACAGAGGGGGAGATGAGGTGCTGCCATGGAAAGTTCAGTGTGTGCCTATCGGTGTAGTAGTCAGATGTGTGGTGTGTGTAGGTGAGCAGGGGAAAGACAGACAATTGCGTTGTTTGTGAAACTGACCGCCATCTTGATCATCACCCTGTATTAGACTTACGGTGTATTGCAAAGACGGCTAACACGGATTCACACCATAACAATAACGTGTCTGTTTTACATTACTTTTCATGTTTTTGTTTAGGGAGAATCACTGACAAGTTTAAACAGGCTCAGAACGAATCCTGACGTAAAAACAGGCCCAACCAGTTTAGTGATCTGAGAGCACACATGTTGCACGGCAGAGAAGACTTCCATGGCACTCTGTATATGCTTCACCTTCATTAAGGAACAGCCAACGGTGAGCAAGTACTTGGTGACAACAACAATACTCCCTAGCCACTGCCTCACCATGTCACTAAAACATCAACAAAACGAAGGAGCTGATTGTGGACTTCTGGAAACAGCAGAGGGAGCACGTCCCTATCCACATCGACGGGACAGCAGCGGAGAAGGTGAAAAGCTTTAAGTTTCTCGGCGTACACATCACTGACAATCTGAAATGGTCCACCCACACAGACAGTGTGGTGAAGGCGCAACAGCCCCTAAGACCCACAAAGTTTTACAGATGCACAATTGAGAGCATCCTGTTGGGCTGTATCACTGCCTGGTACGGCAACTATACCGCCCACAACCGCAGGGCTCTCCAGAGGGTGGTGTGGTTTGCACAACGCATCACCAGGGGAAAACTACCTGCCCTCCAGGACACCTACAGCACCTGATGTCACAGCACCTGATCATCCAGGACAACAACCACCCGAGCCACTACCTGTTCACTATCCAGAAGGCGAGGTCAGCGCAGGTGCATCAAAGCTGGGACCGAGAGACTGAAAAACAGCATCTAGCTTAAAGGTCATCAGACATCAATAGCTGGCTACCACCCGGTTACTCAGCCCTGTACTTTAGAGGCTGCTGCCCTATATACAGACATGTAAACACTGGTAACTTTAATAATATTTACATACTGCTTTACTCATTTCATATGTACAGTGCCTTCTGAAAGTATTCAGACCCCTCAACTTTTTCCACATTGTTACATTACTGCCTTATTCTAAAATGGATTTTAAAAATCCTCAGCAGTCTACACACAATGCCTCAAAATGACAAAGCAAGAACATTTTGCAAATCTATTAAAATAAAAAACAGAAATACCTTATTTACATAAGTATTCAGACCCTTTGCTATGAGACTCAAAATTGAGTTCATGTACATCCCGTTTCCATTGATCATCCTTGAGATGTTTCTACAACTTGATTAGAGTCCACCTGTGGTAAATTCTATTGATTGGACAACATTTGGAAAGACACACTCCTGTCTATGTAATGTCCCACAGTTGATAGTGCATGTCAGAGCAAAAACCAAGCCATGAGGTTGAAGGAATTGTTCGTAGATCCCCTAGACAGGATTGTGTCGGGGCACAGATCTGGGAAAGGGTACAAAAACATTTCTGCAGCATTGAAGGTCCCTAAGAACACAGTGGCCTCCATCATTCTTAAATGGATGAAGTTAGACACCGCCAAGAGTCTTCCTAGAGCTGGCCGCCCGGCCAAACTGAGCAATCGGGGGAGAAAGGCTTTGGACAGGGAGGTGACCAAGTACCCGATGGTCACTTTGACAGAGCTCCAGAGTTCCACTGTGGAGATGGGAGAACCTTCCAGAAGGACAACCATCTCTGCGGCACTCCACCAAATCAGGCCTTTATGGTAGAGTGGTCAGAAGGAAGCAACTCAGTAAAAGTCACATGACAACCCGCTTGGTGTTTGCCAAAAGGCACCTAAAGACTCTAAGACCATGAAAAACAAGATTCTCTGGTCTGATGAAACAAAGATTGAAATGTTTGGCCTGAATGCCAAGTGTCACATCTGGAGGAAACCTGGCACCATCCCTACGGTGAAGCAAGATGGTGTCAGCATCATGATGTGGGGATGTTTTTCAGTAGCAGGGACTGAGAGACTAGTCAGGATCGAGGCAAAGATGAAATGAGCAAAGTACTTAAGAGATACTTAATAAAAAACCTGCTCTAGAGCGCTCAGGACCTCAGACTGGGGTGAAGGTTCACCTTCCAGCAGGACAATGACCCTAAGCACACAGCCAAGACAACGCAGGAGTGGCTTTGGGACAAGTCTCTGAATGTCCTTGAGTGGCCCAGAACCCGATCGAACATATCTGGAGAGACCTGAAAATAGCTGTGGAGCAACACAACCCCCCCCCCCCCCCCCCCCCCAAACTTGACAGAGCTTGAGAGGATCTGCAGAGGAGAATGGGAGAAACTCCAAGGCTGTAATCACTGCTAAAGGTGAATGAAGAAAAAAATGAGTTAAGGGTCTCAATACTTATGTAAATGTGTTGGATATTGATTGATGTGGGGAAAAAAACAATTTAATACATTTTAGAATGAGGCCTAACCAAATGTATCCTAACCAAATGCATAAAAAGTTTAGGGGTCTGACTACTTTCCAAAGGCACTGTGTATACACTTTATTCTATTCTACTGTATTTTAGTCAATGCCACACCGACATTGCTCGTACTAATATTTATATATATATATTTTTAAAATTCCATTCTTTTACTTTTAGATGTCTTTGTATTGTTGTGAATTGTTATTTATTACTGCACTGTTGGAGTTAGGAACACAAGCATTAACATCTGTTAAATATGTGTATGTGACCATTAAAATTTGAATTGATGTCATATTGACTTACGTGCATATAGTGACTCTCTATATCACAGCCCTCTCCCTACAGTACGATGGGTAAGTTCAGGGCTACCTGGGGCATAGGCTAAGATCTATGTGCCCTGCCCTGGGTCCAGGGTGTGTACGAGTCCTCTTGCACACACAGACGACAGAGAGCGATTACAGAGCAGATAGTAATCACCGCACACAATTGCATCTGCGCCTGTGGCCCAGTGTGGAGAAGGACCCGATCCACCATTAGGGACAGGAAAATCGCTTCGGTATTAAATCAATTTGTCAGAAGTGCCGCCCCTTAAGATGGGGGCTCAATTACACTGGTCTAGATGATAACTCATCGCAATTAAAGGCCATTCTTACAATGCTCCGGCTCTCACACATGCCTCCTAAAGGGAATTTCTAACAGCAATCATGGTCTGGAATTAAGGGAATCATTAGGGATGGGGTCAGTGAGCGCTCGGGGGTCGCTCTCTCCATCAGTCACCCTGATCACAGCCTAATAAAACCATTACATGCTTTTCGTCATATCCCGTCTCCATCTCTCTACCCACAAACAAAAATACTACTCCCTCGAGTTAGATCCATTTGTAAACTGTGCTGGTTGCCTTTCCAACTACAGGCCTCAGTAGTGTCCTATGATTACACAGGAAATGGTGTTGAATGCAGTGGACACATACAAACAGAACAGAAGCAAACAAATCAAAAACACTGCAAAAGCCTATCACAGTATTACACCACAAAAAGTACAATACAGAGGCTTCGGAAAGTATTCACACCCCGAACTTATTCCCCATTGTTGTGTTACAGCCTGAATTCAACATTCATTACATACATTTGTCTGACCCATCTACACACAAGACCCCATAATGACAAAATTATTTTCTAAATGTTTTCAAATTTATGAAAACGAAAAACAAATATTGAATTTACATATGTATTCAAACCCCTGAGTCAATACATATTAGAATCCCCTTTGGCAGCAGTTACAGCTGTGAGTCTTTCAAAATTGCTTGTTGAACATTGAACATTGCTAGACAACCATTTAAGTCTTGCCATAGATTTTCAAGCAGATTTAAGTTCAAACTAACTCGGCCACTCACCCATAACACGACACAGTCACCACTATGTTTGAAAATCTGGCGAGTGGTACTCAGTAATGTGTTGTATTGGATTTGCCCCAAACATAGCACTTTGTATTCAGGACAAAAAGTGAATTTGCTTTGCAACATTTTTTGCAGTATTACTTTAGTGCCTTGTTGCGAACAGGATGCATGTTTTGGAATATTTTGATTTTGTACAGGCTTCATTCTTTTCAGTCATTTAGGTTAGTATTGTGGAGTAACTACAATGTTGATCCATCCCCAGTTATTTCCTATCACAGCCATTAAACTCTGTAGCTGTTTTAAAGTCACCATTGGCCTCATGGTAAAATCCCTGAGCGGTCTCCTTCCTCTCCGGCAACTGAGTTAGGAAGGATGCCTGTATATTTGTAGGGAATGGGTGTTTATACACCATTCAAAGTGTAATTAATAACTTCACCATGGTCAAAGGGATATTCAATGTATGTTCCCCCCCCGTTTTTTTATACCCATCTACCAATAGGTGGCCTTCTTTGCGAGGCATTGGAAAGCCTCCCTGGTCTTTGTGGTTGAATTTCAAATTCACTGCTCGACCTTACAATTATCTGTATGTGTGAGGTACAGAAATTAAGTAGTCATTCAAAAAAATCACGTTAAACACTATTGCACAGAGTGAATCCATGCAATTTGTGACTTGTTCAGCAAGTTTGAATTCAAATCGTTTTTGGTCACATACACATGGTTAGCAGATGTTATTGCGAGTGTAGCGAAATGCTTGTACTTCTAGTTCCGACAGTGCAGCAATATCTAAAAAGTAATATCTAACAATTCCACAACAAATACCTAATACACACAAATCTAAGTAAAGGAATGGAATAAGAATATATAAATATATGGATGAGCAATGACAGAGGACCATAGGCTAAGATGCAATAGATAGTATAGAATACAGTATATACATATGAGATGAGTAATGCAAGATATGAAAACATTAGTAAAGTGGCATTATTAAAGTGACTAGTGTTCCATTTATTAAAGTGGCCAATGATTTAAAGTCCGTACGTAGGCAGCAGCCTCTCTGTGTTAGTGATGGATGTTTAACAGTCTGACGGCTTTGAGATAGAAGCTGTTTTTCAGGCTCTCGGTCCCAGCTTTGTGGGACCTGTACTGACCTCACCTTCTGGAGCGGGGTGAACAGGCAGTGGCTCGGGTGGTTGATGTCCTTGATGATCTTTTTGGCCTTCCTGTGGCATTGGATGCTGTAGGTGTCCTGGAGGGCAGGTAGTTTTCCCCTGGTGATGCGTTGTGTAGACCGCACCACCCTCTGGAGAGCCCTGCGGTTGTGGGCGCTGCAGTTGCCGTACCAGGCAGTGATACAGCCCGACAGGATGCTCACAATTGTGGATCTGTAAAAGTTTGTGAGGGTTTTAGGTGGCAAGCCAAATTTCTTCAGCCTCCTGAGGTTGAAGAGGCTGTTGCGCCTTCTTCACCACACTGTTTGTGTGGGTGGACCATTTCAGTTTGTCAGTGATGTGTACGCCGAGGAACTTAAAACTTTGGTTGGGGGTTGCTCCCTCTGCTGTTTCCTGAAGTCCACGATCATCTCTTTTGTTTTGCTGACGTTGAGTGTGAGGTTATTTTCCTGACACCACAATCCGGGAGCACTCACCTCCTCCCTGTAGGCCGTCTCATTGTTATTGGTAATCAAGTCTACTACTGTTGTGTCATCTGCAAACTTGATGATTGAGTTGGAGGAGTGCATAGTCACGCAGTTGTGGGTGAACAGGGAGTACAGGAAGGGGCTGAGCACACACCCTTGTGGGACCCAGTGTTGAGGATCAGCGAAGTGGAGATGTTTCCTACCTTTACCACCTGGGGACGGCCCGTCAGGACCGTCCAAGTCCAGGACCCAATTGCACAGGGCGGGGTTGAGACCCAGGGCTTCAAGCTTAATGACGAGCTTGGAGGGTACTATGGTGTTGAATGCTGAGCTGTAGTCAATGAACAGAATTCTTACGTAGGTATTCCTCTTGTCCAGATGGGATAAGGCAGTGTGCAGTGGTGATGGCGAATGCATCGTCTGTGGACCTATTGGGGCAGTAAGCAAATTGAACTGTGTCTAGGGTGACAGGTAAGGTGGAAGTCATATTCCTAAACTTTAGGTTTGCGTCAACAAAGGGGTTGAATACCTATTGACTCAGGACACTTCAGCTTTTCATTTCTTATTTATTAGTAAACATTTCTAAAAACATAATTCTACTTATTGTGTATAGGCCAGTGACAACATTTTTTAAGTGTAATCCATTTTAAATTCATGCTGTAAAAAAAAAATATTTTTGAAAAACTCAAAGGGTGTGAATACTTTCTGAAGGCACGGTACCACTACAAGCACGAGGGGACATCTGGAGAGCTAATGGCATTAACTAAACAATAAGGTATAGTAGAACTGCTAGGCATACAGTAAGGTAGCAGCATATTAGTCAAACCAGTTAGACTGATGGGTAATGAGGCGTTCTGTACTGAGAGGTGTGGTCCAGAGAAATAGCTAACAATGACAATCTCCTTTTCACACACAACCGTTTGTAATGTAAACATACATATGTGCATCCTCTGTGTTTATCATATTGTATAGTACACATAACAAGATGTGGCTTTCGAGAGTGGGAATGAAAGTTAAACCAAATCAATGAGTGGTCTGATTCGGCCTACACAATATAACTAAGCAGAGCAACTGCGCTTTAGACAGGCATTCCATCTGTTTAAACATTAACCAGGACTCTCAATGGCTGTTATTTAAACCCTCAATCATTATCTATGTAGCACCTTTCCAATGTCAGCTCCACCAGAACTTTAGAAACATGTTGGTTGAAATATCTCATCAGCCTAAAACTACATGACAAATACATTGTGAGAAAGTGAGGAGCGCGAGATCTGAAATGACTTAAAATTCACAAATGAAGTGATCTATTTATGAAAGTGTAATGCATTTGTGAAAGCATATTTAAATGTAAATTTCACATCGAAATGACTACACTAACCTTCTCAGGCTAGTAACATTAACTTAAATTGAAAATGTAGTGTTCTATTAAAGTCATGATATAGCTATGCTTGTTTATGATAATGAGCATCCTAATAGTCCATGTTATGGAACTTTGACCATATAATAACCCATAACATTAGATTACAGATAAGTGGTGGAAAATGGTCATGACAAGTGTCAGGTTATTTTGTTCTAGTACAATAACATCACCACATTGTGATGAGTTAGTGTGAATTCTCTCTCCCTGGACACCATGTGGAACTGACCTGAAGATGTTACTAGGTGACTGGGTTAATTTACTAACCAACCTGCTCTACTGGTCATGTGTGAGAGACTACAGTAGGCAAGGTTACCGGGCCATTCCACAGGACAGTCAAGAGATAAGACCGCAGACTGTCGGAGACTCCCTTGTTGAATTCCTACCTGGGTGTCCCCGTACTGCTCACTTCCACTCTGACCCACACCGTTCACTCTGATCTGACCGAAACCGCCACATTCTTCCATAATCACACCCCAATGTTGACACTGATCCTGTCTGGAAAAGGACCGGTCACACTGACCTCACCTGACCCTCAGCTCAATCCTAAGATCAGAATATTGCTGTTGTGCCCTTACATTTGGGGATCCACCTTGTTTATGGATGTAACGCATCTCCACATGTACAAATAGATATTCTGTGAACAATATGCATTACTGGCCAGAACAGAGTTGGTGGTGGTTATGTTTTTAGAAAACCTTTCTTCAAGTGCAATTAAAAATGGGCAATCTGCAGTTCAAACAATAACAAAGTGGGTACCCTGCCACTGTTATTGTAAAAAGCTGAGGTATGAGGCAGGAGAAAAATAACCACTCTCAAATCCATTATATCAACATTTTAGATTTAACCATGTTGAGACTATACAGTGTTTGTTTACATTTACAAACAATAGCACTAAAACAAGCTTACATTTGGGGCTCTGATGGGTACGACAGTTGAACTAAGCTCATAAGGCATTTATAAGTTATATTCTTCCAGAATTATTGGGTGTACAATGAGTACAGCCAAAATAAACAGCATCATTACAAACTCTGAGTGAAGGGATTTCTCTATTATAAATAGTCACTCACTGTTATACACCACTAGACCCGCCAAAGGTCTCTTCACAGTCCTGAACAGATTATGGAAGGCACACAGGACTACATAGAGCCATAACTACACGGAACTCTATTCCAAATCAAGTAACTTATGCAAGCTGTAAAATCAGACTTAAAAAAAATGGATCAAAATGCACCTTACGGAACAACGGGGACTGTGAAGACACACACACACACACACGATAACATACGCGCTATACACACACACGGATCTTGTGTTGTAGATATGTGGTAGTAGAGTAGTGGCCTGAGGGGACACAATGTGTATCTGTTGTGAAATTTTATGTCATGTTTTTTAATTGTATAAAACTGCCTTAATTTGGATGGACACCAGGAAAAGAAGCTGCTGGCATAATAAATACAAATACTCAAGAGGATTCACACAGGAAATCCTAAATTGGTAACTGAGGAAATGACAAAGCACAAATCAGGACTATGACATCATTCCCCGATACTAAGGTGGATAACATAGAGTGCCTTCAGAAAGTATTCATAACCCTTGACTTATTCCAAATTGTGTTGTTACAGCCTGAATTCAAAACAGAGTACATTTATTCAAAAATGAATTCAATACCCCGTAATGACAAAGTGAGTGTGATGTCAGGAAAATAACCTCACTCATTGTGTAAAAAAAAACAACGGCGATGGTAGTGGTCTTCAGGAAAGAGCAGAGGGAGAACCCCCCAACCATATTAACGGGACAGCAGTGGAGAAGGTGGAAAGTTAAGTTCCTCTGCGTATACATCACTGACAAACTGAAAGGGTCCACCCACACAGACAGCATCGTGAAGAAGGCATAACAGCGCCTCTTCAACCTCAGGAGGCGGAAGGAATTTCGCTTGTCACCTAAAACACTCAAACTTTTACAGATGCACAATCGAGAGCATCCTGTCGGGCTGTACCACCGCCTGGTACGGCAACTGCTCCGCCCACAACCGCAAGGCTCTCCAGAGGGTAGTGCGGTCTAGCCAAAGCATCACCGGGACAAACTACCTGCCCTCCAGGACACCTACAGCACCCGATGTTACAGGAAGGCCAAAAAGACCATCAAGGACAACAACCACCCGAGCCACTGCCTGTTTATCCCCGGTACCATCCCGAAGGCAAAGTCAGTACATGTGAATCAAAGGTGGGACCAAGAGACTGAAAAACAGCTTCTATGTCAAGGCCATCAGACTTTAACAGCCATCACTAACATAGAGTGGCTGCTACCAACATATATAGTGGGGCAAAAAAGTATTTAGTCAGCCACCAATTGTGCAAGTTCTCCCACTTAAAAAGATGAGAGGCCTGTAATTTTTATCATAGGTACACTTCAACTATGACAGACAAAATGAGGGAAAAAAATCCAGAAAATCACATTGTAGGATTTTTAATGAATTTCTTTGCAAATTATGGTGGAAAATAAGTACCGCCCGGCTGACTAAATACTTTTTTGCCCCATACATAAAATGATATACACTATTTATTTAAAAAATTAGGTGAACACCGCTTTAAACATTTGTGGATTTTGATATTTCAGCCACACTGCTGACAGCTGTATAAAATTTAGCACAATGTCATGCTATCTCCATAGACAAACATTGGCCGTAGAATGCCCTTACTGAAGAGCTCAGTGACTTTCAACATGGCACCGTCATAGGATGCCACCTTTCTAACAAGCCAGTTGGTCAAATTTCTGCCCTGCTAGAGCTGCCTCGTTCAACTGCAAGTCCTGTTATTGTGAAGTGGAAATGTCTAGCAGCAGAACTGGCTCAGCTGCGAAGTGGTATGCCACAAGTTCACAGAAGGGGAAGCTCGTAGCCTGTAAAAATTGTCTGTCCTCGGTTGCAAAACTCACTACCGAGTTCCAAACTGCCTCTTGAAGCAACATAAGCACAATAACTGTTCGTCGGAAGCTTTATGAAAAGGGTTGCCATGGCTGAGCAGTCGGCTGGAGTGGTGTAAAGCTCACCGCCATTGGAGTTCGGCGCAGTGGAAACATGTTCTCTGGAATGATATATCACACTTCACCATCTGGCAGTCTGACAAATTAATCTGGGTTTGGTGGATGCCAGGAGAACGCTACCTGCCCCAATTCATAGTGCCAACTGTAAAGTTTGGTGGAGGAGGAATAATGGTCTGGGGCTGTTTTTCATGGTTCAGGCTAGGCCCCTTGGTTCCAGTGAAGGGAAATCGTAACACTACAGCACACAATGACATTCTAGATGATTCTGTGCTTCCAACTTTGCGGCAACAGTTTGGAGAAGGCCCTTTCCTGTTTCAGCATGACAATGCCACCGTGCACAAAGCAAGGTCCATACAGAAATGGTTTGTCGAGATTGGTGTGGAAGAACTTGACTGGCCTGCACAGAGCCCTGACCTCAACCTCACTTTTGGGATGAATTGGAACGCCGACTGTGAGCCAGGCCTAATCGCCCAACATCCGCTCCCAATCTCACTAATGCTTGTGGCTGAATGGAAGCAAGTCCCCGCAGCAATGTTCCAACATCTAGTGGAAAGCCTCCATATTAATGCCCATGATTTTGGAATGAGATGTTCGACAAGCAGGTGTCCACATACTTTTGGTCAGGTAGTGTATGTGTTCATCAGGGAACTGCTCTTAACGACACTTGTGGAAGCAAAGGAATATTTTCCTTTAGACACAACTAATGAAAAGCTACTGCATTTACTAACTTACTGTGTAACCTGGAAACATATCAATGACAACCAGGATATCTGTGTGGACATCTCCATGACCCAATTCTACAGACAATACTTAATCCAGCTCTTCTATGCGTAGCTAATATTTAACTAAAGACCTCTGGTGACAGAGTTTTTACTATAATTTCTGTATTTGTTACAGGAAACCTAGAGACAGTCCAAGAACTATGACAATGCATACTGTACAAACCAGGACAATTATGACTACATTCCTGAGCATGAATGAACTGCACAAGCACCCATCTCATCAGGACACTCAGGGAAAACAGACCATATTATTTAGTATACCAGCAAGTATTCAGAATTGTTGTTCCTTTCCCTTACAAATATGATATCCATTTCTGGTCCCTAAAAAGTGCATGTTCTTTCAGGACTCCAACCTCCTGTTTGCATTTCATTTTTGACTGAGCTCAAAACTATGTAGCATTTCTCAACCCTCACTTTTTAATCAACATGACTATGTACGTGTATAAACATCAAAGCCAACATTTAGAATAATATCAAAATGTATAGTGTGTGAAAGAGATATACCATAGAGGAACCTACCTTCCCCCCCCTCTCTAAACACCTCTGTGCAGCGACTAACTTTCTTCTCAGTAGTCTTCCTCTGTGGGTGAGCAGCAGCGAGGCTGGAGGGGGATCAAGTCAGGACAAGTCTGGGATCCACAGGGTATCAGAATACCTGGAAGTTGGGGCAGGGCAGCACTGTCTGGGCTGGGAGTGGGGACTCAATACTATGTACTGTTACCAGGGGGCCGGTGCCTGCCCTTAGTACAGCAGGGACATGAAATGAGTTTGTGATCACTGAACACTGCAGGTATATGAAATCAATATGGCCGCCCTGACCAGTGAGGGAGAAATCGAGTACACAGAGCTGACATATTAATTAGAGTGATGTGACTTATACCATGAATTGATACCGTTACACTTGTCATGTGTGTCTCTTATCAAAGTGTTTACGGTCTTTAAATTAATTAAATATCCAGACAGTCAAGATGGGGAGGGTCGCTGCTAACTAGTCTACAGGTGTTTCATTCATGCCATCTAGGGCTCATCTGGGAAAACAGATGTAATTCTCAATGTGACTTCCCTGTTTAAATAAAGGATATTTTAAAATAACATATCCTATCCTGTGTTTCTTCCTCCAACACAATTTTTGCTTAAGTCATTCAAAAGACAACGCATTCAAAACAAATCTAATTTTTATTTTAAAATTATTTAACCTTTATTTAAAATGTAATTATGCCCATCCATCTTCAAATTATATGATCATGAATAATTACCCTACATAAAAGTTAACTATACAAGTTTAAAATTAACTGGGATAACCTGAAGGCCAGTGAGAAAGCAACGTACTTCCTTGAAGTGTTTACTTGTGGTATCAAGTAAAAGTCAATTGGAGTAGGTTTGCCTATATGGCGGAGTTTGACAGGTGGACCTTACAGAAACATGATGTTGACTGGAATTAAACGTTATGCATTTGTCTGTGAAATAGAATTTCAAATGAAGTTTCTAACAACAATACAACTGTGAAAATGCAAAAGTGACAGCAATGGCGCATGCGCGACTTGGTTACATCGTTATTCCGACATTTCTAATTTGTTTGGTTTACACAACATTTCCACAAAAAAAAAATAAACTTACCTCGTATTCAAATCTTGCGGAATTCATGTTCTTCAATTACTTCTGCGTTAAATACAGTTGGTAGAAAGTTCTATCAAAAAAAACGATTTAGACACTTTAAATGCACGGGACTATAGTCCTCCCTCCCTGGGGTCCAAGAAGTTTCAAATCAACGCGTGAGGGAGATTAATTCAAATGTTGATCAAAAGTAGCAACGGTCCCTTTGGTAAATTCCTTCAATGACTCAAATCCTGTATGAAAGGTGTGAAAACTTTATGGTTGTCGTGGCTGAGGTGTTTGTTTCAGTCAACAATTGTACACCTTGAAACTGACCCTTTCCATCCACACCCACGACATTTAGCCACGCCCACACCTGGTGCAGCCTTGTAAAATGGCCAGAACGCCAGGTGAGATCAGGAAGTTGCGATTTTACAGAACATTTAAATTAGAAGTAGTTTGTGTAAACAGGTGCGGTTCTGTTATATCAGCTCTATATGTACGTAGGCTAAAAACATATATATATATTCTCGATAGCAACGTTTTATAACAAATAGGTCTATATCACATCTTCATAACGCTGAGAAAAATATTGTGTAGCAGTAGAAAAATCGCCAATACAGTATTGAGTATAGCCCTCACGTAGAGAACGAGGCCATTAGCTTACCTTGTGTGCCACCTATTGACCAAATACAGTATTTGGATTGGAATGTTTTTATCTTTCGTATGACGAATGACTGGGTCCATTGCTGAATGCTTGGGCCAGAAAATATTTTTTGGTCCCGACCATACTTACAACGTAAAACACACAGCAATTCAATCAAACACGCACTACGGAAAAAAAACACCAACGTTTCGTGCATTTTTTAAAATCAGCCTGTGATCAATTACATCATTGTGAATTGGAAGGTTATTGTGTTTTTAGGGTGCGTTCTGCTTTTTCTTCTTTGATGAGGTTTAACCGCGGTTGCCATCCAATAAATATTGCATTACCGTCACCTACTAGACTGGAGTATAACTCCCTTATACGTTGCTAAAAAATAATTAAATAAAGACAATACCCTACCTAAAAATAAAATAAATACCATACTCCACTATTCAAATCTATTTAGTCCTACTTCAGGCCAACAGCCTGAAAGGGTGGGACACCCCCACTTAACACACCATGTAACTCTTCCGAAGTCAAATCTCCCAATCCCAACTCGGACATTTCCGAGTTGCCTAGTTCCGACTAGCACATGAACGCAGCCTCTTTCACAACTGCTGTAACTGAATTCGTGACGCATATTATGAAACGCTCAGGCAGTTTCATAGATCGACCATTTTCTATCCACTGCCTGCACTTCCCATTCATATCCATTGGGTGTCTCCCTCTACCAAATCAAACCGCAGTTAATCTAAAAATGTTGGCGCTTTGAGGAAAGTCCATGGTACAATACGAGCTCGTAGATGGGCGTTGAGAGCCAGGCTGCAGCCACATAATAGTCTGGACTGCGATTGGAGAGAGCAAGTGCGCACGGACGCAGACGCAGGAGATATCGGAGGCAGGCACCGAACAGAACAGAGCTCATCATAGTATCTGATTTAACTGTATTTGGGAATCAATTCAGATTATAAAGAAAAAACGTTCCAATTGAGAAACGGAAGAAGAAGGAGTGAAAATGGGACATACAGTGTTACCCATTTTGATGGCCGTATTGTCCCATTGCATGTGGGGAAATGTCGAGGTAAGCCCCAATAGTATAATCTTTAATTTCTATGATAAACACATTGTTGCTTTATATTTGTTGTATAAACATGCGTTTTGCTCGAAGTGGTGTTTTAAATGTTCATATCTATATCACTCATGTCATGAATATCAATTCGTATTATTTTTGCTGACGCGCACCGTTATCTTGGACAGATTTAATTAGCAAATGAATGCGCACACAGACTGTCAGATGATAAATGACACGTCAACAAGAAGGAACGCTCAGTAACCTACCTACGCAGAATAAATGCTATTGTCCAATTAGCAAATTTGTATTATTGAAATACAGAAGATATCTGTAGACATTTGGTCATGCCAACGAATTATTCAAGCCAATACATTTATTCTGTATTAGGCTATTGTATGTCAGCCTCTCCCCATGGGTTTTAGTGAGCAGGAGAGAGAGGCCATCTGGGATCTACCCTTGATAAACAAAGAGATAAATGTACTGAACGTCTTCATAGCCTGGGGTGGGGTCATTGTTTTTTGTTTATTTTATTCTGGTCTAATTGGAAAAAGAAAAGAAGAATGCAACGCAACATCTAATTTGTTAGTAACATATCAGTAGGCCATAGACTGGTAGGCCTGCAAGTCTATCGAAATAATGCACAATCAAGTGCTGTTTGAACATCACAGAGCCATGAATGTAATGGTGGCCTTATACCATCAGTATAGAAGGTAGGGGGGCTGTAGAGGAGCCCCACTGGCTGCCTGCTTGCTTTGTCACAATGCCCATGCTAGGAATGCTGAATGAGAGAACGCAGTAGGCCTTTCCCGGCTGCCTACAGAGAGAGAGTAGCATCACACCTGCTATTTTAATGAAAATGTACAGTCTTCTCCAGGCTATGTCTTGAATCTGGGACTTGCATCGGATGCATAAGATTTATCTGCAGTGGAGGCCTGTGCTTGAACCTTTATTGCGCCACTGTGAATCCAGGGGAAAGAGGGAGAAATTCTGTATTGATTGTGAAATGTGGTGCTTTTCATCTTACACCCTTGTTTCTTTTTTTAATGAGTGCAAATTATCTTTCTGTAAGCCTACACCTTAGCCTCCTGCTTTGATATGGGGTCATCTTTGATCTAAGTTTGATCCGACTACATGTTGTATAGCAGGATGTAGAATGAACTAAGGCTGAGGCCTGAGCCACTACTAATCTCCATCTTGTCACTGCACTGAATGAAGAAAAAAATGCAAATGGCTGTTCTCAGGTCAGCTCAGCAGGCTCTATCTCACCATGCTTCATGTGTTGTAGATAAGAGTCTCTGACAGACAGACTGTTCTGGGGCCAGATCAATGTAATGACCAGGCAGCCATCAGTCACTCTGCCCTCCCACCATACAGCTATCACTGACAGCAGACTTTAATGAGATCTACCACTGCATAGCACTGCACTCTCCAGACTATGACTCTTCCATTTCCCCCATGGATCACTAGAATAGACCCAATTATTTTAGTTTCCCCAACTCAAAATCATGACGTTTGAATTGTTAGTACCTTGCTGTGTTACTTGAATGTGGTAATTTTATTTTTTATTCTACCTTTTTACCTTTTTATATAACGGCTCGTGTATCTCAAAGTGCTAACACTTAGACATAACATTTAACCTTGTCCACAGAGGATCAAATCACTCCCTAGGCTAATTGGGAAACCATAGCACATGTGCAGAATTTTCTCACATCTGGCTATTCTATATAGAACACCTGTGAAGGTCTAAACTCCAGACTGATATGTGCCATCAGGGGCCCTTTCAGCCTGTGCCACCCACCACCGAGCTGTGCCAATGCGTCAGAGGTGACTTCCAGGGACCACTAGACCCAGACGCCGCCTTCACCCAGCCCCCAGAGGCCTTCAGCCCCACAGCTAATGAGGGAGGCCAGGCTCCCTGTGGGGGATCTGGAGTGGAGGGGAGGTATAAAATGGCAGAAGGGCGTGCTGGGTGGAAAGCAGGGGAGAGTGGGGCGTGAGCAGTGACTCATGGAGCCTCAGCTGGAGTTACAGTGCGGGTCAAGCTCACTTTCCACCTGGGAATAGAAGTGAGTTTTTCCCTCTCTTTGTTACTGTTGCATTGTAAGGGCGTAGGTAGACTAGAGGAGAAGCTCTATGTTCCTCTGTAAGAACTAGCTCACATGCATAATCTGTCACTCTATCTATCTACACATCGATCTTTCTATCTATTTATTGTATCTATCCATATACTGTCTACTAACTGTACATTATGCCCTTGGAAGGTATTAGAAATCCCAATCTCCAGTCAGTAGAAAGCATGTAATCATCATAGTGGGGTGTGTAAGGATTCATTCTGAAGATGTTAAGAGGATTAGCATGTGTATTTATTAACCATCGGCGCTGGTTGCTCACAGTGCGTTTTATTAGCCATAAACCTGTTCCTTTCATTGTGGAATTATTCCACTGCTGTAAGAGCATTACTGGGATTACTGCTGTATGCTGAGGAACCATGCTTAGGTTTACAAAAGGAGACCTACAGATATGTGAAGGTTTACAGTCCAGATTACACTTTGAAGAGGGCTGGCTTGTTGGCTTAACACCCTGGTATTAGCTGTGTTAAAGATGGTTCTTGCCACCATTTCCGTGGTAAACGTTGAAATTGGCAATTCTGCGTTGCTACGGCCTGATCTTTTCCACTTAATGCATTGTTGGTAGATGGCACTACTCTGTTTTTTTATAGTCTAATAATGCCTTTGTAAATGAGATGGAGGCAAACTGTTGTCTGTATCATGTAATGGCTTTAGGGTGCAGTACAAATGGTGTTTGTTTACAGAGAACAAAATGTAGGAGAACGAAGGCATTAGAGTTTCAAAGCACAAGGGCAAAGTCAACATTTACCTATCTGAAACACAACCATTATGCAATGTGTACTTCTGCTCTCTGTCCTTGTTCTCCATTTTGATTGCTATTCCCATACTGTGTATGATGTTCTTACTGTGTATTGTGTTAAAAGCAAGGACCAGTGCATTGTAGAATACATGTTCTTACTGTTTACTTCACTTCAGTGTCCATGAAGCTGACACAGTAGCGTGACACTCCTAGCATGATACTTTGACAGTTTATCTATACTGTCCTATGTGCCTTAACCTCAGCCACCTTGGATGCAATGACATGTGCCACTTGCAGTGCTGAGTTTGTTTCGTTGATTGACAACTTGGCATAGGTCTTGCCTGATGACTCAAACTGAATTCTTCATTCGCTAAATACTTCAGTCTGAGACTGCAATCTCAATTAGTTTGTGGTGACATCAAAATGAGGGGTGTTGTACAAAACAAAGCCATCAGTGATTGGATCATCTCTAACCAATCAGAGTATCAAAGACAATGATGCATTTTCAAAATGTTGCTTTACCCACTTGTGTTTTGTCACTGGCCCAACCCTGGATTGCTGTTGCTATGTATTGGCCATTGAGAGGCTTTGAAGTCACCTATCTGACATATTGGCACTCCCCAGTAGGAGCAGTCCTCCATAAGAATCAATGGAATTCTACAGTATTTCAATACAATTTTCAAGGACAAAATTACATGTATTTTTGTTGTTGTAGTGGGGACAGAAACATAATTTTAAAAAAGTACTTTAAGGATTTGTTTTAATACATTTTTATTTGAAATGTTTTATGTTTAGCTCACAATCTAATTTAAAAGTATGCATTAGGGTGTCTCCATCAAGGTGTCTGTAGACATTAAAAAATGCATTTCTATATCTTCAAAATACTTTTATAATGGTGGGGGAGTGCCATGATGGAGGCACGGTGGTGTCAACACAGCACCCCCTATCAGTCATATTGTGTATATATATATATATATATATATATATATATATATATATATATATATATATATATATATATCCTTGGGACCAACCCATCAGTTTCTGAGACCAATCAGACTGTCTAGAATGACCAATCAGACGTTCTAGAACATGTTTGCTTTCTAGAAATTGTAGGGGAGGTACTCAGATCAGACTCATTGCAGAGAAGAAACTAGTGGGTGTGGCGTAGCGTTTGGCCGGAGCAAGGAGTTTTGGTAGTCAGGCAAGCAGAGGTCACCTTCCCTACAATAACACAGCGTGTGTCGACTCTGACAGAAAATAACTGCTATAAAAAGATTATGTTGATGATCTTAAACATTGACAGATTCTGTTTATAACAGCACTTCAGCCTCATGCTACTTCAGCCTCATGCTACTTCCACCTGCCTGAAAATAGAAAGATGGTAATGATGATGAAGATGAACGTTTCCTCAAAGACATGTTTTGTTTCAAGCTGAAGTGTCAGAGTCAAGTGATGTACAGCGGGGCAAAACAGTATTTAGTCAGCCACCAATTGTGCAAGTTCTCCCACTTAAAAAGATGAGAGGCCTGTAATTTTCATCATAGGTACACTTCAACTATGACAAGGCAAAATTAGGGAAAAAAATACAGAAAATCACATTGTAGGATTCTTTTATGAATTTATTTGCAAATTATGGTGGAAAATAAGTATTTGGTCACCTACAAACAAGCAAGATTTCTGGCTCTCACAGACCTGTAACTTCTTCTTTAAGAGGCTCCTCTGTCCTCCACTCGTTACCTGTATTAATGGCACCTGTTTGAACTTGTTATCAGTATAAAAGACACCTGTCCACAACCTCAAACAGTCACACTCCAAACTCCACTACGGCCAAGACAAAAGAGCTGTCAAAGGACACCAGAAACAAAATTGTAGACCTGCACCAGGCTGGGAAGACTGAATCTGCAATAGGTAAGCAGCTTGGTTTGAAGAAATCAACTGTGGGAGGAATTATTAGGAAATGGAAGACATACAAGACCACTGATAATCTCCCTCGATTTGGGGCTCCACGCAAGTTCTCACCCCGTGGGGTCAAAATTATCACAAGAAAAAAAAAATCCCAGAACCACACGGGGGGACCTAGTGAATGACCTGCAGAGAGCTGGGACCAAAGTAACAAAGCCTACCATCAGTAACACACTACACTGCCAGGGACTCAAATCCTGCAGTGCCAGACGTGTCCCCCTGCTTAAACCAGTACATGTCCAGGCCCGTCTGTTGTTTGCTAGAGAGCATTTGGATGATCCAGAAGAAGATTGGGAGAATGTCATAATGGTCAGATGAAACCAAAATATAACTTTTTGGTAAAAACTCAACTCGTTGTGTTTGGAGGACAAAGAATGCTGAGTTGCATCCAAAGAACACCATACCTACTGTGAAGCATGGGGGTGGATAAATCATGCTTTGGGTCTGTTTTTCTGCAAAGGGACCAGGACGACTGATCCGTGTAAAGGAAAGAATGAATGGGGCCATGTATCGTGAGATTTTGAGTGAAAACCTCCTTCCATCAGCATGGGCATTGAATATGAAACGTGGCTGGGTCTTTCAGCATGACAATGATCCCAAACACACCGCCCGGGCAACAAAGGAATGGCTTCGTAAGAAGCATTTCAAGGTCCTGGAGTGGCCTAGCCAATCTCCAGATCTCAAACCCATAGAAAATCTTTGGAGGGAGTTGAAAGTCCGTGTTGCCCAGCAACAGCCCCCCAAAAATCACTGCTCTATATGAGATCTGCATGGTGGAATGGGCCAAAATACCAGCAAGTAGTCTAATTTTGTCTGTCATAGTTGAAGAGTACCTATGATGAAAATTACAGGCCTCTCTCATCTTTTTAAGTGGGAGAACTTGCACAATTGGTGGCTGACTAAATACTTTTTTGCCCCACTGTATTAATGATGAGAAATGAGCAGGTTTTGTAATCTGCCCGTGCATATATTTGAGTACAGTACAAGCCTCCCGAGTGGTGCAGTGGTCTAAGGCACTGATTCGCAGTTGCTAGCTGTGCCACTAGAGATCCTGGTTTGAGTCCAGGCCCTGTCGCAGCCGTCCACAACAAGGAGACCCACAATTGTCCCAGCGGCGTCCGGGTTAGAGGAGGGTTTGGCCAGCAGGGATGATCTTGTCCCATCGCGCTCTAGCGACACAGTCGCCAGGTGTACAGTGTTTCCTCCGACACATCGGTGTGGCTGGCTTCCGGGTTAAGCGGGCATTGTATCAAGAAGCTGTGCGGCTTGATTTGGTCGTGTTTCGGAGGACGCGTGGCTCTCGGCCTTCGCCACTCCCGATTCCATACAGGAGTTGCAGCGATGAGACAAGACTGTAACTACCAATTGGATACCACCAAATTGGGGAGAAAAAGGGGTAAAAGTAAAAAAAATAACAAAGGAGTACAGTAAACCGCAAGCTTTGGGGGAAATAAATGACTGCAGAGAAGGCCACTGGAACCCAGGGAGGCCGGAGAAGCTGCCGGCCATTGGTAGAGCCATGAAACGCAGCTTTCCGGGTCTCATATACACTCCAATTTATGAGGGAGGAAGGGGGAGCATGATAGTGGGGTATGTTTAGAAGAGGAGGAAGAAGATTAAACGGATACAGGGAGTTACTAAATTGCTGCGCATGTTCCCCCCCCCTTAGCATTTTCAGGCCTTGTGTTGGAACACAGACGCTCACCCCTCCACTCCCCCTGCCCGTGACTGCAGTGCTATGGATATGTAGAAATGGTTACAGGATACTAGCAGCTCTCTCTATCTCTGTCTGTCAGTATTTCTTTCTCCTTTAATTAATTTCCGAGCCAGGAGATAATCAGGTTTCCTTAATGGCTTCCCTTGTGCTTTGCTCTGTAGTGTGCCTGTGCCTGTGCCAGAGGACATGTACCATTTTATTGGATCCCATCTTTCTTCTCCTCTCTTTATTGTGCTCTTTCCAAGCGTTTTGAAGGGAAAAGCACATAACAAGGACCTGATCCAAAATCTTGCACAATCATTGTGAAATTTAACCTGGGCACAATGAAAGGAAAGGCGTGAGATAAAATAATTGCTGGAAATGTGCCTCAGCAATCAAGCCATTACCAGTGGTGACAGCTAAATGAAAAGGTTACATGTGCCATTAAACAAGCGGCCTGGGTTATTCGTGCCGTGACAGACATTCAAGGAAGTGCATGGTATCACGAAGTACGAATGGCCATCGGGAGACTCATGCAAATCCAACAGCTAGGGAGATTGGGATGGTGCAGCGCGAATGGGAACTAAGATTCCCTAAAACTGTGTGTGTATGTTTAGGAGTTAGGGGAACGTGTGGAGAGAGAGGGAGTGTGAGGCATACAGTACATCCATAGCTACTCTGATCACATCTGGATCCTGTGCCTGCCTGCATGTCAGAACTTCTGGCAGGCTGGAGATATCACTCCAACCCAAGGTCTCCCATCCCAAATGCTAGGCCTGGTAAGCCTAATTGGCAAAATTTCTGCTATAAAATGTTGAAGCGAAAGAGAGCTGTCGGTCTGGCTGGTCCCTGCTGAAGCCAGCAGGAGGTTTCAGTAGAGCTGCCCGTGAGACATCTGCTGTGGAGTGATAACATTTGTCCTCCGTGTTGAGAGCGAGAGAGACCTCCATTAGTCAGGGAGAGTGGGGGAGGCTAAAGAGAGTAGACAGAGAGGGAGAGGAGACAGTTTACTGAGAGAGAGTGGCGATATACGCTTGGTGGGTAGGAGGGGAGTAGAAGGCACATAGTTGGTGCTAAGAGAAACTCTAAACCCACAGGCTCTCTGGCCCTGGTGTCTTGAAAGGCAGAGATTAATCTCTGTCATGTACTGTATATGTATTCATAGGTGGCCCAGGGAAAGTGGAGGAAGGACACTGCCTGCAGGCCATAGCACTGAGCTTAGTCATTACCCATTCACACACATGTGCACGCACAAACACTCAGAGAGCCAGTGAAGAGGAGGGCGAGGAGGGGCTGGACTGCAACAGGACATTTCCATAATGGCACTGCGACGCATGGATACGTTTTTGGAGGCTGGCCTGGCTGACAGGGAGTGGGGAGGAGGCTGGCCTGGCTGACAGGGAGTGGGGAGGAGGCTGGCCTGGCTGACAGGGAGTGGGGAGGAGGCTGGCCTGGCTGACAGGGAGTGGGGAGGAGGCTGGCCTGGCTGACAGGGAGTGGGGAGGAGGCTGGCCTGGCTGACAGGGAGTGGGGAGGAGGATGGCCTGGCTGACAAGGAGGGGTGGGGAGGAGGCTGGCCTGACTGACAAGGAGGGGTGGGGAGGAGGCTGGCCTGACTGACAAGGAGGGGTGGGGAGGAGGCTGGCCTGACTGACAAGGAGGGGTGAGGAGGAGGCTGGCCTGACTGACAAGGAGGGGTGGGGAGGAGGCTGGCCTGACTGACAAGGAGCGGTGGGGAGGAGGCTGGCCTGGCTGACAGGGAGTGGGGAGGAGGCTGGCCTGGCTGACAGGGAGTGGGGAGGAGGATGGCCTGGCTGACAGGGAGTCGTGGGGAGGAGGCTGGCCTGGCTGACAGGGAGTCGTGGGGAGGAGGCTGGCCTGGCTGACAGGGAGTCGTGGGGAGGAGGCTGGCCTGGCTGACAGGGAGTCGTGGGGAGGAGGCTGGCCTGGCTGACAGGGAGTCGTGGGGAGGAGGCTGGCCTGGCTGACAGGGAGTGGTGGGGAGGAGGCTGGCCTGGCTGACAGGGAGTCGTGGGGAGGAGGCTGGCCTGGCTGACAGGGAGTCGTGGGGAGGAGGCTGGCCTGGCTGACAGGGAGTCGTGGGGAGGAGGCTGGCCTGGCTGACAGGGAGTCGTGGGGAGGAGGCTGGCCTGGCTGACAGGGAGTCGTGGGGAGGAGGCTGGCCTGGCTGACAGGGAGTCGTGGGGAGGAGGCTGGCCTGGCTGACAGGGAGTGGTGGGGAGGAGGATGGCCTGGCTGACAGGGAGTGGTGGGGCGGAGGATGGCTTGGCTGACAGGGAGTGATGGGGCGGAGGATGGCTTGGCTGACAGGGAGTGTTGGGGAGGAGGCTGGTCTTGTTGACAAGGTGTGGGGGAGAGGATGGCCTGGCTGACAGGGTGTGGGGAGGAGGATGGCCTGGCTGACAGGGAGTGGTGGGGAGGAGGATGGTCTGGCTGACAGGGAGTGGTGGGGAGGAGGATGGTCTGGCTGACAGGGAGTGATGGGGCGGAGGATGGCTTGGCTGACAGGGAGTGTTGGGGAGGAGGATGGCCTGGCTGACAGGGATTGGTGGGGAGGAGGATGGCCTGGCTGACAGGGAGTGATGGGGCGGAGGATGGCTTGGCTGACAGGGAGTGATGGGGCGGAGGATGGCTTGGCTGACAGGGAGTGTTGGGGAGGAGGCTGGTCTTGTTGACAAGGTGTGGGGGAGAGGATGGCCTGGCTGACAGGGTGTGGTGAGGAGGATGGCCTGGCTGACGGGGAGTGGTGGGGAGGAGGATGGTCTGGCTGACAGGGAGTGGTGGGGAGGAGGATGGTCTGGCTGACAGGGAGTGTTGGGGAGGAGGCTGGTCTTGTTGACAAGGTGTGGGGGAGAGGATGGCCTGGCTGACAGGGTGTGGGGAGGAGGATGGCCTGGCTGACAGGGTGTGGGGAGGAGGATGGCCTGGCTGACGGGGAGTGGTGGGGAGGAGGATGGTCTGGCTGACAGGGAGTGGTGGGGAGGAGGATGGTCTGGCTGACAGAGAGTGGTGGGGAGGAGGAATGGGCTGGCTGACAGGGAGTGGTGGGGAGGAGGATGGTCTGGCTGACAGGGAGTGGTGGGGAGGAGGATGGTCTGGCTGACAGGGAGTGGTGGGGCGGAGGATGGCTTGGCTGACAGGGAGTGATGGGGCGGAGGATGGCTTGGCTGACAGGGAGTGTTGGGGAGGAGGCTGGTCTTGTTGACAAGGTGTGGGGGAGAGGATGGCCTGGCTGACAGGGTGTGGGGAGGAGGATGGCCTGGCTGACAGGGAGTGGTGGGGAGGAGGATGGTCTGGCTGACAGGGAGTGGTGGGGAGGAGGATGGTCTGGCTGACAGGGAGTGATGGGGCGGAGGATGGCTTGGCTGACAGGGAGTGTTGGGGAGGAGGATGGCCTGGCTGACAGGGATTGGTGGGGAGGAGGATGGCCTGGCTGACAGGGAGTGATGGGGCGGAGGATGGCTTGGCTGACAGGGAGTGATGGGGCGGAGGATGGCTTGGCTGACAGGGAGTGTTGGGGAGGAGGCTGGTCTTGTTGACAAGGTGTGGGGGAGAGGATGGCCTGGCTGACAGGGTGTGGTGAGGAGGATGGCCTGGCTGACGGGGAGTGGTGGGGAGGAGGATGGTCTGGCTGACAGGGAGTGGTGGGGAGGAGGATGGTCTGGCTGACAGGGAGTGTTGGGGAGGAGGCTGGTCTTGTTGACAAGGTGTGGGGGAGAGGATGGCCTGGCTGACAGGGTGTGGGGAGGAGGATGGCCTGGCTGACAGGGTGTGGGGAGGAGGATGGCCTGGCTGACGGGGAGTGGTGGGGAGGAGGATGGTCTGGCTGACAGGGAGTGGTGGGGAGGAGGATGGTCTGGCTGACAGAGAGTGGTGGGGAGGAGGAATGGGCTGGCTGACAGGGAGTGGTGGGGAGGAGGATGGTCTGGCTGACAGGGAGTGGTGGGGAGGAGGATGGTCTGGCTGACAGGGAGTGGTGGGGAGGAGGATGGCCTGGCTGACAGGGAGTGGTGGGAAGGAGGATGGCCTGGCTGACAGGGATTGGTGGGGAGGAGGATGGCCTGGCTGACAGGGATTGGTGGGGAGGAGGATGGCCTGGCTGACAGGGATTGGTGGGGAGGAGGATGGCCTGGCTGACAGGGAGTGGTGGGGCGGAGGATGGCCTGGCTGACAGGGATTGGTGGGGAGGAGGATGGCCTGGCTGACAGGGATTGGTGGGGAGGAGGATGGCCTGGCTGACAGGGAGTGGTGGGGCGGAGGATGGCCTGGCTGACAGGGAGTGTTGGGAAGGAGGCTGGCCTGGCTGACAGGGCTGGTGGGGAGGATTTCAGAGGGTCTGGTGAGGCTGATCAGCAGTGCATTGACATTCCACACACTGTTGGATGGGTGGAGTTGATTGGCATAGAGGGAGATGTCTGGATCAGTGTCAGTGCCCTGCTCTCTGCCATCTCTAGCAGCAGAGGGATGCAGCATGGCACAGCGGTAGCTAGGGCAAACCCAGCAGCTGGTGGCAGGGGGTGAGGTGGTGTGGTGTGAAGCAGGTGAGCTAGCTACTCATTTCCTCCTTCCTATGCTCACATGAATACTAAAGGGATCGTGGGTACACAATGCACCTCAATGACACGCACACCTCCACACACGCTGACAGACAAACAGCCCAGACACATGCAGGGTAATCCAACACACACACACACACACTTTCCAGGCACTCACACTCACTGCTTTAAAAAGATGGCACGCTGCGGCAGCTGCATCAATTATTGACAGTCTTGGAAAGGTTTGGGCTCTTGCTTGTTTGATTGAGCTCTGGAACTCTTGTCACGCACTCACTCCTCCCCAGAACCCACCCCAGCCCCATTCCTCCCTCCGTCCTCCCCTCCCAGCCTCAGAGTGGATCCTGACCGTACACCAGCTCTTCTCCAGGTTTTTTTCTACACATACAATATGTTTGCTCTTGAAATATTCATCCTCCCCGCCCACTCTCTGTTCTCTCTCTCTCTACCTCGCTCTCTCACTCACTCTCTCTACCTCTCTCACCCACTCTCTCTCCTGTCCTCTCTTTTTCCCTCTAGCTCTCTCTCCTCTATGTTCTCTCTCAACACACAGACACTCTGTCTCCACCTTCCTTGTCGTCCATCCTCACCCAACCTCATCAGATCTCACTGCTGCTCGTCTGTGTACATTTTTCATACCTCCAACGAGATAATATCCTCCACATACAGTATGTTCTCACAACAGAAATCTCTAATTGCCATAGCACGTATTCTTACACCAACAAAAGAGTGCGTTGACAGATAGATATCCTCTTACTGTATTGCCATGAAGTAATGTATGGACCGAGGATACCATGGTTGTAAACATGTTATAGTGACACCTACAACCTTGTCAAGATGTTCAGACCTTTTGGGGTAATGGCTAAGGTGACAGACGTAGGTACGATATGGAAGGGAACAGCTAATGAAAAGTCTCAGGTATTTAATCTGTGACAATAGGACTCCGACAGAGACTGAGACGGCTCAATTTTTCATTCATCCCCCAGCTCACCATGGTCGAGGCCAAGCTCTCAGCTGCAGACACCAGACAATATTCACGCTAGCTCCACTGACAAATTGGATATTTTTTGGTCTACTGTCTGCAAAAAAAAAAGTTCAGAAAGGACAAGAAGCTCAAATGGAGGTTTCCAGGCCTGGAGATATATGGTTCATTTTACAGATCGTCTGAATGATTCAACCATTCTTCTCCCCCATCTGACAGTCTATAGGGATTTGATGGCCTGAGGAAATGAGATAATACTAATGTTTAATCTACTGAGGGACTGGAGCGCAGACAGACCAGCAGACTGCACCCTGCAACACATTATCTCACCAGAGCGGCACAGCCTGAAATAACACACACAGAGACAGACCAGCAGACTGCACCCTGCAACACATTATCTCACTAGAGCGGCACAGGCTGAAATAACACACACAGAGACAGACCAGCAGACTGCACCCTGCAACACATTATCTCACTAGAGCGGCACAGGCTGAAATAACACACACAGAGACAGACCAGCAGACTGCACCCTGCAACACATTATCTCACTAGAGCGGCACAGGCTGAAATAACACACACAGAGACAGACCAGCAGACTGCACCCTGCAACACATTATCTCACCAGAGCGGCACAGGGTGAAATAACACACAGAGACATGACATGCAGTTACACACACATACCGGGGAAGTACAAGACAGGACATGTCATTTTGGCATGGTTTCATAACACTATTCCCGGCCTGTTATCCGCAGTGCCTATTTTTCCATCTTGCGTCACGACAAGATGCCAGCCCTCAAACCATTTCTTTAACTGTGATTTAAAGAGGGGGAATAGCAGGAAAGCAATAACACAATGCAGTGTTCATATTAAGAGGCCCTGTGCTGTGTCTGGAAGTGACAGGCTCCAGACAGATGACAGATTGAGTGGAGAGATGGTGTCAAGCCTCTCACAGTGATCGTTGTAGCCCTACAGCATGTAACATGGTGATATGTAGCCTTGTCTAAATTGCATAGCCTACTGTTAAAGGACTAGTGCATGTAGGGTTGTACGTAGCCTTATCTGAATTGTATAGTGTACTCAATTTTGTATGGTTGACCTTTATGTCATACATTGTTGTGACTCATATTATTGTGCTATTACCATGTGGTGATGTGACTGATATTATTGTGCTATTATCATGTGGTGAGGTGACTGATATTATTGTGCTATTACCATATGGTGAAGTGACTGATATTATTGTGCTATTACCATGTGGTGAAGTGACTGATATTATTGTGCTATTACCATGTGGTGAGGTGACTGATATTATTGTGCTATTATCATGTGGTGAAGTGACTGATATTATTGTGCTATTATCATGTGGTGAGGTGACTGATATTATTGTGCTATTATCATGTGGTGGAGTGACTGATATTATTGTGCTATTACCATGTGGTGAGGTGACTGATATTATTGTGCTATTATCATGTGGTGAAGTGACTGATATTATTGTGCTATTACCATGTGGTGAGGTGACTGATATTATTGTGCTATTATCATGTGGTGGAGTGACTGATATTATTGTGCTATTATCATGTGGTGGAGTGACTGATATTATTGTGCTATTACCATGTGGTGGAGTGACTGATATTATTGTGCTATTACCATGTGGTGGAGTGACTGATTATTGTGCTATTATCATGTGGTGGAGTGGCTGATATTATTGTACTATTACCATGTGGTGGAGTGACTGATATTATTGTGCTATTACCATGTGGTGGAGTGACTGATATTATTGTGCTATTACCATGTGGTGGAGTGACTGTTATTATTGTGCTATTACCATGTGGTGGAGTGACTGATTATTGTGCTATTATCATGTGGTGGAGTGGCTGATATTATTGTACTATTACCATGTGGTGGAGTGACTGATATTATTGTGCTATTACCATGTGGTGGAGTGACTGATATTATTGTGCTATTACCATGTGGTGGAGTGTTACCTCCACTACAGGGTGAGTCACCTGCAGTCAGTTCAAACCTGGTGATAGGGGTGGCAGTGTGGATTCCATGATAATGACTGTGTCAAGGAAATGTACAGGTGTTGAGTCATACAAGACGAGGTGTGTGTGTGTGTGTGGCATATCACAGCAGCTGTCAGTAGAACAGATTCAGACTTGAAGATCGAAGGCGAGGATGATTAAAAAATAAGGAAAGAAAGGCACAGCCTGTTCTGAAGCAAGATGCGTTGTCATTCCACAGTGCCCTGAGGCAGGGGGAACAGAAGGGATGTTGCCACAAGATAAGCGATTGGGTAATCTAATGGTTCATCAGGAGTGGCGCTGACCAGTGGCTCAAGTCTGGGAAGAACAAGGTGATTAGACCGGGGAAGAAGAAATATCTGATTTGATTTGAGGCTCAGCAAATCAGACTGTTATGAGTTTGTTTGTTTATCAGTAGTGTTGGTAAAACATGAGCTCTAAACAGATCTATCCTCCACTCTGTTAGTGTCCTCTACTACTCATTAGTCTGGACCTGAGGCCTGAATCATTGATGTGATTCCTATTAACATGACTCTTACGCATGCAGAACTCTGATAGACTGTTTGGATGGGAGATTTCTGTTCAGAGATTGGTGATACATTTTAGTTAGTCAATTGCATTTAATTATTTCAATAATTTTGATGATGTGCCAATTGTTTCTAGGAATTTGTAAAGGATGCACTCTTATGATGGAGGTTTCAGAGAGGAGGCAGACAAGTTGTAGCAGTGCAATGTCCAGGGGGAGGACTTTTATTTAATGTTAGGAGAGTGGGTGCCAAACTCTACACTGTGTATATGTTTACAACAAAAATGACGATGACTAAGATACGTACCATAAACTGGGGATAACAAAATAAATCAAATAATACATTAAACTCAAATAACGCAGGCCTCAATCATGCCTGAAGCAGCAGTATACCAGCCTTACCCATGTCTGCCAGTTACATAAATGACGAGGCTTAAATAGTGCCTGGGATGTCCTCCCATCTGGAACATACCAAAATTGACCAATCAAATATCACTGGCGTGAAATAAAGACCAAAAGGCATGTGCAGGCATGTCCATGGACATTTTATAAATGCACACTCTCCAATAACAGGTTAGCAAGAAACATAAAGCATACCATCGCCCGGGGTAAGCAGTCATAATATCATGCACGGACTGACACCAGCTCCGTGACAGAATTCTTGAAAACATTTTTCCGATGTTGTCTTTCCCAACAAATGCATACTTCCACGTTGACGGGCAAATTAATGGATGTGTAAACTAAACAACAGCCAGCTGGCAATGCTAAACATGCCGAACCAACCATTCCTCCAGCCATCAGTGACCTACTGAGCCCATATCACTAAGCAAACATGGAGACACAATTATCAGACACAGTGAGAGCAAGCAAACGAGAGGGACCAAGTAGCGTGTTTTGAAATTCTGCAGGGAGCCAGTTGCTACAGTAACAGGGAATGTAGCCAGCTCCGATGGGAGGTGTTTCCACGGCAACAGGTCTCAGTGGCCAAGTGATCTTGCTGAGAGGGAGAAAGAGAAGAGGTAGTGAGAGGGGGGGGGGGGGGGTGGAAAATGTATGCGTAAGTGTGTGATGTGAGCAAGCGAGTGAGTGGGGATGTTAAATGAGATGAGAGGAAGCTGATGAAAAACGTGTGAGTGTGTCATTGAGGTGTGCCGTGATGCGTGTTTCAATAATTAGTCCATTTAGCTGAGCCTCCGCTCCTCATGGAAATTTCTTACCCTCACTTCACAGAGAGAGAGGGTTAAAATAAAGAGATGGAAGGGGTGAGAGGGACTGTGAGAGCTGGGATACCCTGGGGTCTCATTTATAAACTGTGTGTACGTACAAAATATACCCCACAATGTACGTGCTCTAGTTTTCACACAAAAGTTTGAGAATGTGCTCATCTCCTCGCAATATTTAGACCAGGTCTCTCCAACCCTGTTCCTGGAGAGCTACTGTCCTGTAGGTTTTCAGTCCAACCCTAATCTTCCACACCTGATTCTAATAATTAGCTGGTTGATAAACTGAATCGGGGTAGTTACAGTGCCTTGCGAAAGTATTCGGCCCCCTTGAACTTTGCGACCTTTTTGCCACATTTCAGGCTTCAAACATAAAGATATAAAACTGTATTTTTTTTGTGAAGAATCAACAACAAGTGGGACACAATCATGAAGTGGAACGACATTTATTGGATATTTCAAACTTTTTTAACAAATCAAAAACTGAAAAATTGGCAGTGCAAAATTATTCAGCCCCCTTAAGTTAATACTTTGTAGCGCCACCTTTTGCTGCGATTACAGCTGTAAGTCGCTTGGGGTATGTCTCTATCAGTTTTGCACATCGAGAGACTGAAATTTTTTCCCATTCCTCCTTGCAAAACAGCTCGAGCTCAGTGAGGTTGGATGGAGAGCATTTGTGAACAGCAGTTTTCAGTTCTTTCCACAGATTCTCGATTGGATTCAGGTCTGGACTTTGACTTGGCCATTCTAACACCTGGATATGTTTATTTTTGAACCATTCCATTGTAGATTTTGCTTTATGTTTTGGATCATTGTCTTGTTGGAAGACAAATCTCCGTCCCAGTCTCAGGTCTTTTGCAGACTCCATCAGGTTTTCTTCCAGAATGGTCCTGTATTTGGCTCCATCCATCTTCCCATCAATTTTAATCATCTTCCCTGTCCCTGCTGAAGAAAATCAGGCCCAAACCATGATGCTGCCACCACCATGTTTGACAGTGGGGATGGTGTGTTCAGCTGTGTTGCTTTTACGCCAAACATAACGTTTTGCATTGTTGCCAAAAAGTTCACTTTTGGTTTCATCTGACCAGAGCACCTTCTTCCACATGTTTGGTGTGTCTCCCAGGTGGCTTGTGGCAAACTTTAAACAACACTTTTTATGGATATCTTTAAGAAATGGCTTTCTTCTTGCCACTCTTCCATAAAGGCCAGATTTGTGCAATATACGACTGATTGTTGTCCTATGGACAGAGTCTCCCACCTCAGCTGTAGATCTCTGCAGTTCATCCAGAGTGATCATGGGCCTCTTGGCTGCATCTCTGATCAGTCTTCTCCTTGTATGAGCTGAAAGTTTAGAGGGACGGCCAGGTCTTGGTAGATTTGCAGTGGTCTGATACTCCTTCCATGTCAATATTATCGCTTGCACAGTGCTCCTTGGGATGTTTAAAGCTTGGGAAATCTTTTTGTATCCAAATCCGGCTTTAAACTTCTTCACAACAGTATCTCGGACCTGCCTGGTGTGTTCCTTGTTCTTCATGATGCTCTCTGCGCTTTTAACGGACCTCTGAGACTATCACAGTGCAGGTGTATTTATACGGAGACTTGATTACACACAGGTGGATTGTATTTATCATCATTAGTCATTTAGGTCAACATTGGATCATTCAGAGATCCTCACTGAACATCTGGAGAGAGTTTGCTGCACTGAAAGTAAAGGGGCTGAATCATTTTGCACTGCCAATTTTTCAGTTTTTGATTTGTTAAAAAAGTTTGAAATATCCAATAAATGTCGTTCCACTTCATGATTGTGTCCCACTTGTTGTTGATTCTTCACAAAAAAATACAGTTTTATATCTTTATGTTTGAAGCCTGAAATGTGGCAAAAGGTCGCAAAGTTCAAGGGGGCCGAATACTTTCGCAAGGCACTGTATAACTGGGTTTGGAGTGAACCTACAGGAGAGTAGCTCTCCAGGAACAGGGTTGGAGGGCCCAGCTTTAGGCCATGTGTATGCACATCCGCTAGTGGTTGAAATGTTGTACTGAAAGCTGACAAATATGTATTTTGTGCTAATGGGGGATATGATGAAAAGCTTATTCATTAAAAAATAAAAACAGGAAAACATATTAACAAGAATGCAACCTTTTGCCGTTAGTGAGAAGTGTTTTATTGTGTTTTATTTTTAGAATCTGAAATAATTACATATAGGAATCTTATAATTATAATAATCTTTTTCCTATTTTTATTTTTATAGCAATTGCAGAATATACTGTAATCCTCACCTTTTCTGTCTGATGGGTTAATATTCCTGAAGGAGCCATACAACAAATGACCACACACATCTCATTTAATTGGACCTAGTAGCCTAGTAAATAGATAGGCTATATGTATTTAAACTTTTGCAATATCGTAGGCAGCACTGTTTATATTACCAGTATACAGTTGAATTTAACAGCTGATCTTTAATGTTGGGGTAGACCTACGTATCAAGTTCCATGTTTTTATTGTCACGTGCGCAAGTACAGTGAAATACCTTTCTTGCTTGTTCCCAACAATGCAGTAATGAATGTCAGTGGTACAATTTTTTTTTAAAAGTCAAGTAGAACAAAATGCATGAGAAATAGAACTGTAAGTACTGTAATTTAGTTTTTTGAGTAGCCTACCCTACAATGTTTCAGAATTCGCGGGCATATTTAGGTTGGGGGAAAAGTTGATTATATACACTACCGGTCAAATGTTTTAGAACACCTACTCATTCAAGGGTTTTTCTTTATTTGTACTATTTTCTACATTGTAGAAAATTGAAATAACATGTACGGAATCATGTAGTAACCAAAAAAGTGTTATACAAATAAAATATATTTTAGATTTGTCACTGGTGTAGAGAGGAGTAGGCAGGAGGCAGTCACAGGTTTAGAACTACTGAGTTTAATTAATCACTATAGATCAAAGAGAGACGGAACCCAAATGCTGCTGGGCTCAAAATATATCTACATAAACAAAAGGCACAGGGTGAACCCAAAGTGCAAAATATAAAGTACTCAGGAAATAGTAGGAGAGATTTCTCTCAGGAAAACAAGCAACATGTAAGATGACCGACAAAGACAAACGGCAGAGGGAGTATATATATATATATATATATATATATATACAGTGATAGAGTGGGGATTTGAACCAGGTGTGTGTGTTCGTGTGTGTGTTCGTGTGTGTGTGTGTGTGTGTGTGTGTGACGAGACGAGACAAGACAAGACCGGGGTTGATGAGGGAAGGGCGTTTGCCAGTAGTAGGATCGGCAGCAGCTAGAAGGCCAGCAACGCCTGAGCTGGACAGGAGGGGGAGACAAATTGAAGGCTGGTGTGACAAGAATCTTGAAAGTAGCCACCCTTTGCCTTGATGACAGCTTTGCACACTCTTGGCATTCTCTCAACCAGCTTCATCTGGAATGCTTTTCCAACAGTCTTGAAGGAGTTCCCACATATGCTGAGCACTTGTCGGCTGCTTTTCCTTTACTCTGTGGTCCAACTCATCCCAAACCATCTCAATTGTGTTGTGGTTGGTGGATTGTGGAGGCCAGGTCATCTGATGCAGCAGTCCATCAATCTCCTTGCTCAAACAGCCCTTAAACAGCCTGAAGGTGTGTTTTGGGTCATTGTTCTGTTGAAAAAGAAATGATAGTCCCACTAAGCACAAACCAGATGGGATGGCGTATCGCTGCAGAATTCTGTGGTAGCCATGCTGGTTAAAAACCTCTTGATCCTACTTGAGACGCAGACGTCTCATCTAGACACCTGGAAATGCAAATGCGCTACGCTAAATGCTAAATGTACTCGTTAAAACTCAAACGTTCATTAAAACACACATGCAGGGTATTGAATTAAAGCTACACTTGTTGTGAATCTAGCCAACAAGTCAGATTTTTAAAATGCTTTTCGGCGAAAGCATGAGAAGCTATTATCTGATAGCATGCAACACCCCAATATACCTGAAGGGGACGTAAACAAAATAATTAGCGTAGCCGGCGCTACACAAAACGCAGAAATAAAATATAAAACATTCATTACCTTTGATGATATTCTTTGTTGGCACTCCTATATGTTCCATAAACATCACAATTGGGTCTTTTTCTCGATTAAATCCGTCCATGTATGCCCAAAATATCCATTTGTATAGCCTGTCTGGTTCAGGAAAAAAGCTCTCTTCCAACACGCAACGTCATTTTTTAAAATTATATAAGTTGCCTATATTCTTTGACAAAACACTTCAGCCTACTTTTGTAACCCAACTTTAGGTATTTGTAAACGTTAATAAGCGATCAAATTGATCACTGGGCGATCTGTATTCAATAGCAGCTACTCAAGAAAACAATGTCCTTTTTCTCTCTTCCAAAATCGATTGCTGTATGCTGGACGGAATGAAGGATCTATTTGTCATTGTCAAGTTGTAGGAACTGCAAGCTCCCTGCTATATATTTTTGCTTGCCATAAACAACTCAGAGACTGGCGGATTAATACTTTTCTGTGGTTTTTGTGACCAGGTTTTTCTGGGGATTTCGCTTGCTGTTCACGTTCTGTTATAGTCACAGACATTATTTAACCAGTTTTAGAAACTTCAGAGTGTTTTCTATCCACACATACTAATCATATGCATATACTATATTCCTGGCATGAGTAGCAGGACGCTGAAATGTTGCGCGATTTTTAAAACAGAATGTTCGAAAAAGGAGGGGGTAGACTGAAGAGGTTTAAGTGTGCCTTGAATTCTAAATAAATCACAGACCATGTCACCAGCAAAGCACCATCACACCACCTCCTCCATGCTTCATGGTGGGAACCACACATGCATAGGTCATCTGTTCATATACTCTGCGTCTCACAGAAACACGGCGGTTGGAACCAAAAATCTCCCATTTGGACTCATCAGACCAAAGGACAGATTTCCACCGGTCTAATGTCCATTGCTTGTGTTTCTTGGCCCAAGCAAGTATCTTATTATTATTGGTGTCCTTTAGTTGTGGTTTCAATGCAGCAATTCAACCATGAAGGCCTGATTCACACAGTCTACTCTGAACAGCTGATGTTGAGTTGTCTGTTACTTGAACTCTGAAGTATTTATTTGGGCAGCAATCTGAGGTGCAGTTAATTGTTTATTTCTGAGGCTGGTAACTCTAATGAACTTATCCTCTGCAGCAGAGGTAACACTGGGTTATCCTTTCCTGTGGCGGTCCTCATATGAGCCAGTTTTATCATAGCGCTTGATGCTTTTTGCGACTGCACTTTAAGAAACTTTCAAAGTTCTTGACATTTTCTAGATTGACTGACCTTCATGTTTTAAAGTATTTTCTCTATGCTTATTTGAGCTGTTATTTCCATAATATGGACTTGGTGTATTACCAAATAGGGCTACCTTCTGTATACCACCCCTACCTTGTCACAACACAACTGATTGGTTCAAACACATTAAGAAGGAAATAAATTCCCCAAATTAACTTTTAAACAAGGCACACCTGTTAATTGAAATGCATTCCAGGTGACTACCTCATGAAGCTGGTTGAGAGAATGCCAAGAGTGTGCAAAGCTGTCATCAAGGCAAAGGGTGGCTACTTTGAAGAATCTCAAATATAAAATATATTTTCATTTGTTTAGCACTTTTTTGGTTACTACATGATTCCATATGTGTTATTTCATAGTTTTGATGTCTTCACTGTTATTCTACATTGTAGAAAATAATAAAAATGAAGAAATACTGTGGGACGAGTACGTGTCCAAACTTTTGGTACTGTATTTAAAAAAAAATCCCAAATGTTCTGCTGACAGGTCCATGACATTTTGCCATTGTTTTCTCATTCAGAAACTGACACAATCCTTTTCCAGATACATAAATTCTGCCAACACCATAAATAGACCAGTAGCTTATGTAAAATCGTTGACAGTAAGGTAGGCTACAGTATTGCTGTGCAATAGGAGCGCGATATCGTTGCATATTTAATCTCAGCGTCTATACCAAGGCAGGGTAAAGAAACCCAATAATCTATTGATAAACTAAATATTGAACAACAATTAGTATTTTCTATGCCGTGGCCTAATGGCAATAGTTCCAAATTATACAGCAAATAAAGGGTGTTATTGTCACCATGAAAAGTGAATGGAGGCGCTTTCCAGGTGTTTTAATGCTCGTTCATGTGCACACAGTTTTACGAACGGTCTGATTTATAACAGAAAACATGCGTATGTATGGCGTGCACCAAGTTTATATATCTCAATATTTGGTGTGAAATTTAAACAAGGGTTATAAATTAGTCCCCTAGTCACCTCAGTGGAGCACAGCAGAGACCCCAGCCTCTCCACAGCTCTCTCCACAGCTCTCTCTCAGGCAGCCCCAGTTGCTCTGCCTCCTGTCCATTAAAAGCACATTAGCAGCTCCTTTACTATGATGAACAAAGTGCCAAACATGCTGGGGTGGCAGGGACAGGAGAGACATTGGGAGAGGGGGACGTCATGTTCACTCACTCACTAGATGTTGGGGCCAGACCTCGGGTCACCCCCCCCCCACCCACCCACCTGTGAGGTGTGTGGGCTTCTCAGAGTGTAATTCCCGTGGGCTTCACTGTGTGTGCATTGGCCTTGTGTGTGTCTGAGAGTGTGCGAATGTGCGTGTGTGTCTCTTTGTGGAGTGATCTCAGCTTTGTATCTTGTGTTGTCAGCCACAATGGTCGAATAATCTCTCATTTTAACCCCCCCCCCCCCCCCCCACCCCCCCCACACACACACACACAAATACACAAATACTGTCTGAAATATCTCATTTCAAAGTCTTATTTCAATATCATGCATCTGCCATACAAGCACCCTGGAGAACTGTGGGTGCACGAATTTGTGTGAGGAAGAGGGGGGAGATAAAGACGGGGAGAGGGAGAGAGAGAGAAGGAGAGCGGGATGAGTCCCACAGGTAAAAATGTGTAGTTGTAGTCTTCAGCTGAATCTCATATAGGATCAAATAATTTGGGTGCATGCACTGCTCATGTTACTACGCTTTCTCCCTCCTCTCTCTTTCTCCCCCATCTCTCTTTCTCCCTCCCTCTCTCACCCTCCCTCTCTGATACACTCCTCCAATCTTAACTACCTGTGGTGTTGGAGTCAGTCTGTGTTTGTGGCAGGGCTGAGAGATCAAGCGGAGGAATATTCCAAAGCCACCTCTATTAAATATGCACACGTACCACAGGCCCACGGGACCCCCCGCGCCAAGTAGCCCTGCTGAGGAAAACCTCCTGCATACAGAGTAAGATGTAGAGAACTACTCAGAAAGCCATTTACTGAGAAAGTATGTGGGTAGTGGAGTAGTGAAGGGGAGAAAATGACACACATCCATTTTAAGAGAGACAGAGCAGAACAGAAGACATCTCCTGGGAGAGGAGGGAAAGACATCAATAGAGATGTCAGTATAGATGGAGAGATGCAGGGACCAAGGCCTAGAGCAGGAAAGGAAAGCTGATAGATCAGAGATGCTTCCTGACAGGAAACACACATGAATGAGTGGATCAGATGTTTATCTGGATGTTCTAAATCTATTATGCCATTGTTTTAATTTGGCCCCTGTACAGTAGTCTACAATGGCTCTGCCACTCATGCACCTTTTATTTTAAAGAAAGACCAAAAGAAATTTAAAGAAAAGCTTAGTTTCGTCCCCCCCCCCCCCCCCCCCCCAAAAAAAACAAACATATCCAATCTCGCGCATATTCCCTAATCTCCAATAACCTGGGATGAAAAGTGCCGCTCCAAAGGGGGATTAACAATTTCACACTGGTAACATACCCAGTTCTAAGCACGACTATCTGTCAGCCAGTTAAACGTCGGGCGGCTGATTCACCACGCTCAAATCGAGGAGGAAAGGAGATGCAGCTGCTGTCCTGTCTTGTTCTGGCTGTCCTTTCCTGACTGCTGTCCTTTCCAGCTAGAGGCCTGGTTCTCCTGTTTAGCTGAAGCCCACACTGTATTGGTTCACTATGTGACGATCTATGGATTTATATTTTTGATGTTTCATTTGAATAGGGACAGAACATTAGATTTGTTTGTATTAGGCCTATGCATTATTCATCCCTGTCGGGATGTTATTTTGTCACCTTGGCCATGGCATAAAACACACATGCAATAAAATGACAGATAAGCCACTGAGCACACACTGGTTAATCCACAATGTTTACACGTAATTTCAATGAAATGAAGTTGAACCAACGTGGAATAGACTTTGAGTTGACGTCTCTGGACAGCTGGAAGCATCTTACATGGCATCATATAACAATGGTTTAATAATTGAATCTAGCAATTTAAACCATTGACATATTGAGTAAACAGATCATCTCTGTTGCACACCAGCTTTTTAGATGAGCTTTTACAAAGGATAATATGGTCTTTTGAGACATGTTGGGGCTGCTTTCCATCGTCTTTATCTGAGGCAATCAGCCAGGTGCTGAGTGAAGTCTCTAGTGCTCAATCTCTGATTGGGTGGCAGATGAGTTGACAGTTGGGTGTTGCAGTCAGAGAGATCTGTAGTGGAGCTCCAACTAGAGCTAAGCCTTTGATTCCTTAAACCCCTGATTGTTCAGATGTCGGATCTTAATTTGACCAGTGTTATTATGTATAGTATGTTATACAATTCTCAGCAACAAAAGAGTTAAGCTCCTACATCTGTAATACTTTAGCTGGGAGGCCTTCGTCACATCTGGAAGAGTTACACAACACGTGGCATTAACATGATGACATTACCAGTGTGATGTTCACTGTCATGGACGACCAGTATGTTACATGGAAATTGTATTTCATGGTTTGTATCGATGGACCAGGTTATCTATCTATCTATGTGCATTTCAGTGGACATGATGTTGAGCTTCTGATGAGTATTGACTGACTGCTGGACTTGCATGTCAGGAAGTCTCCTTTTGAAGCACAGGAACATTTTACAGCCTACTAATGCAAAGTTAGACAAGTTCAGTTTTCAAAGTCCATGGTCCTCCGTAGTGTCAGTGGAGACGTTGGCACAGGAGGACATTCTGGGCAGACCTCCTTATGTTTGAAGATCAGAACACTTACTGTACGCATGTAGGTTCCCACTTCTAGTGTGACGAAGGTGCATGACTCAGAACGCATCTGTCAAGACGTGGGAGTCAGAGAGGGGGAGAGAGAAAGGAGGTGGGGTGGCCTCTCTTCAACCAATCACTACATTCTCTAAAGAGAAATCCTGACTACAATAGAACCGTCAATATAACAAGTCTGGGAATGAGTGCCTCTCAATAGGAATCATTCCAGAGCAGATGAATCATTTTAGTGTCAATGGGAGTTATTGTGTTGATTGAATTGTAAGGTTTTCATTGACTGTTAGGATGACTCTTGATGTGTCTTCAGTCTCTGTTCTATTGTTTAGTAAATGGAGAGAAAGTATTAGGTAAACAAATGGATAACAACAAAAGTGGTTAAGTCCATATTTCAAATGACTAAAGCCTTGCCTCTAATGGAAGAAAACAGCTAGATAAAACCCTTAGTGTATGAATGCATAAACAAACCACTGAAAAGGAGTGGAGAAACAGAATGTGGACAGAAGATGGATACATTGAGTGGAATGATTAAAATGTGCTCCTACACTATAGCATTGATACAAATACTGTGTGTGTGTGTTTGAGTCACGGCTGTGAACCCATCTGTGTGAATGTGGGAGTTTTGTGGAAAAGATGCCTACAAGTCTGTTGGGTGATATGCTCCTGGACCTGGCCTGGTCTGTGGGAGACAGGACTCTGTCAGCCAACCACAGCCTCATGACTTCAGGAGAAGTTTGGGACCTTTGCAGAGGAGAGATGCCTCTACTGTAAGTCACGACTTACCGTGCTGCTTATATTCTCCAAGTCACAGCCTGATAGGTCAGGATGAAAAGCAGGCGCTTAGAGAATGGAGCTGTAGGCTAGTAAGGTTTTCTCTCCTAAGTATCTATGATTTTGTATATGTAGAGACCGGTGCATACACACTGTAGGTTTACTTCTAAGAGGTATAGCCACCATAAAAATTGCCAAAATATGATGATCACTGTCATGAACTGGTTTATATACCTGCTGACCACTCTCTCCATCTCTGGACTCTCTGATGTTTGTGTAAGCTGATAGCTTATTTTAACTCACATCTGAAATCAAATTAAATGTTGCTCTGTGGCCTTTGGCTGGTTTCTGGCCGGTGCTGTGGCCCTACGTGACCTGGGGGGTGCCGGGGTGATTATAGACCATCTGCTCCCAGTGGGCCCAGCTGGATGGGCCACCGCTGTAATCTGGTTGGATGAAGTCCGGGTCGCTGGGAGACAATGATGTCACAGCATAACATAAATAAGATGACCTAAAGCCATGTTTGATTTGATTGTGTAAGGTGTCCACTAATTTCTGGGTTGAAGGAAAAACAGCAATCCTCCATTAAAGGGAGAGATGCCGAGTCAGATTTGTTTTGTTTTATACACACTACCAGTCAAGAGTTATAGAACACCTACTCATTCAAGGGTTTTTCTTTATTTGTACTATTTTCTTCATTGTAGATTAATAGTGAAGACATCAAAACTATGAAATAACACATATGGAATCATGTAGTAACCAATTATTTTTTTAACAAGTCAAAATATATTTTATATTTGAGATTCTTCAAATAGCCACCCTTTGCCTTGATAGCTTTGCTCTTGGCATTCTCTCAACCAGCTTCACCTGGAATGCTTTTCCAACAGTCTTGAAGGAGTTCCCACATACAGTGGGGCAAAAAAAGTATTTAGTCAGCCACCAATTGTGCAAGTTCACGTACTTAAAAAGATTAGAGAGGCCTGTAATTTTCATCATAGGTACACTGCAACTATGACAGACAAAATGAGAAGAAAAAAAATCCAGAAAATCACATTTTTTTTTGGATTTTTAATGAATTTATTTGCAAATTATGGTGGAAAATAAGTATTTGGTCAATAACAAAAGTTTATCTCAATACTTTGTTATATACCCTTTGTTGGCAATGACAGAGGTCAAATGTTTTCTGTCTTCACAAGGTCTTCACAAGGTTTTCACACACTGTTGCTGGTATTTTGGCCCATTCCTCCATGCAGATCTCCTCTAGAGCAGTGATGTTTTGGGGCTGTTGCTGGGCAACACGGACTTTCAACTCCCTCCAAAGATTTTCTATGGGGTTGAGATCTGGAGACTGGCTAGGCCACTCCAGGACCTTGAAATGCTTCTTACGAAGCCACTCCTTCGTTGCCCGGGCGGTGTGTTTGAGATCATCATCATGCTGAAAGACCCAGCCACGTTTCATCTTCAATGCCCCAAACCATGATGTTTCCACCCCCATGCTTCACAGTAGGAATGGTGTTCTTTGGATGCAACTCAGCATTCTTTGTCCTCCAATCACGACGAGTTGAGTTTTTACCAAAAAGTTATATTTTGGTTTCATCTGACCATATGACATTCTCCCAATCTTCTTCTGGATCATCCAAATGCTCTCTAGCAAACTTCAGACGGGCCTGGACATGTACTGTCTTAAGCAGGGGGACACGTCTGGCACTGCAGGATTTGAGTCCCTGGCGGCGTAGTGTGTTACTGATGGTAGGCTTTGTTACTTTGGTCCCAGCTCTCTGCAGGTCATTCACTTGGTCCCCCCGTGTGGTTCTGGGATTTTTGCTCACCGTTCTTGTGATCATTTTGACCCCACGGGGTGAGATCTTGTGTGGAGTCCCAGGACGAGGGAGATTATCAGTGGTCTTGTATGTCTTCCATTTCCTAATAATTGCTCCTACAGTTGATTTCTTCAAACCAAGCTGCTTACCTATTGCAGATTGTCTTCCCAGCCTGGTGCAGGTCTACAATTTTGTTTCTGGTGTCCTTTGACAGCTCTTTGGTCTTGGCCATAGTGGAGTTTGGAGTGTGACTGTTTGAGGTTCTGGACAGGTGTCTTTTATACTGGTAACAAGTTCAAACAGGTGCCATTAATACAGGTAATGAGTGGAGAACAGAGGAGCCTCTTAAAGAAGAAGTTACAGGTCTGTGAGAGCCAGAAATCTTGCTTGTTTGTAGGTGACCAAATACTTATTTTCCACCATATACCACCATATCCACCGAAATAGACCTTAGGCTTTCCCAACCGGACCTAATCTGAATGAGGGAAGCAGCAGAAAAGTATTTTTTCAAAGCTATTTTATTAACCGGAGCTGATAAAGCGAGAGAGGGAGAGAGAGATGCCGCTCTAGCAGGCGGGGGAGGGGCTGCAATGGGAGTGAGTGAGACGGGGAAGAGGGAGGGAGAGACGGCTACCAACCAAGCCGACTCGCGCTATAGTAGACTTAAAGTTGCCATAGCTATGTTATTTATCATAAATATGATTACGTAGGATCTGTCTTGAATGCATCAAACTGGGAGAAGCTCATTAAGCTAACATTAGCTAGCTAGGCTAATTGAGTCTGCATGCATTTTCTCATCCTACAGTTACAAACATCTCCTTTCAGAATATTAAGTAGCAGCCTACCTGTTGGTTTTTTGGTAGCAGCCTACCTGTTGGTTGTAGCCTATCCTTCTCCTTGAACTTTAATTTAGTAAATGTAATTCCATCTTCCATTGATTAAATATCCCCTACCTTTTGCCACAAACTGAGGCTCTATGACTGTAGCTTATTGCAGCTTTGATGACTTATGATTGGCCAACAACAACAAGCTACATGCTCCACTCTCTTGAAAAGCAAGAGTAGCAGCATAAATGATCAAATTTATCTCACTACTGCAGCAGTCACGTTCGGATCTGTACGTTCCTTTCCGGACAAGTCAGTTAAAATGATGATACATGAGACAATCATATCAGATCCAACCCAGATCTTTTACATTTAGAATTCGGGATCCACACGCTCCTGGATCGTGTCTTGTGTATTCAGGCACAGGTAGATCCGTGAAGACCTCTACACAGGACACCAGATAAGACAGGACTGGAGACTGAGACCGGGGGGGTCGGGGGACACTGGTCCAGTCCGACAATACCCACGGATAGGGCAAACCAGGCAGGATATAACCCCACCCACTTTGTCAAAGCACAGCCCCCACACCACCGGAGGATATCAACAGACCAGGAACGTACTACCCTGAGACAAGGCTAGGTATAGCCCACAAAGATCATAGTAAACATTGTTCTATTGATTGAATGCATCTGAAGTGCGTTCTTGCAGTGCAATAATCTTTTGTCGTCTTAGCCTGGAACCTGACAGCTTTTATTGAACTGTGGCCTCTTAACCATATCCCTGGCATGATGTCTACTTTTGTCCGCTATTGTGCATGTCAAATTGGATCTCTTTTGTGCATATCAAATTGGATCTCTTTTGTGCATATCAAATTGGATCTCTTTTGTGCATATCAAATTGGATCTCTTTTGTGCATATCAAATTGGATCTCTTTTGTGCATGTCAAATTGGATCTCTTTTGTGCATGTCAAATTGGCCATTCAGCAAAGGTAGCGTACATTGGGGGTTAAGAACAGCAGATTAAGGGCCTACCAATCCGCCACTAAGCTGGTGTGTTAGGTACCTAACACAAACTGGAAACCACAACAATTTAGCAGTGGGGTTTTAATTAGTATGGAGCGATGATGGGGGTTGATGTTGATGGCACGCTATTCCCTATATAGTCAAATGTATTTTATATATATTTATTTTATAAATATAGTGCATTATTTGTGATCATGGCCCCCATTTGTGACACACACCTTAACTGTCTCCATGCTCCACCAGACCAGACTCTCTGCATCCCTGTGTGCCTGACGCTCCTCTCTCATTATCATGGGCCCAGCCTGCCTGGCAGATGAGGAAGAGACCCTGGAAAAGCCAATTAAATTAGTCTGAGCTCAGCAATAGGGACGGAACAACAGCAGAGTGTGGGGCTTTGTGTGGAGGCGGTGAGGGGTGGGGTAGGAAGGTGTGGTGTGGAGAGCGAAGGGAGTGTGGGTTGGGAAGGTGTGGTGGTGAAGGGAGGGAGGGAAGGTGTGGTGTTGAGGGAAGGTGTGGTGAGGGAGGAAGGGAGGGAAGGTGTGGTGAGGGATGGGAAGGTGTGGGAAGGGGAGGGAAGGATGGTATGGTGTGGGCAGCGAAGGGAGTGGTTTGGGGAGGGAAGGTGCGGTGGTGAGGGACGGGGAGGGAAGGCGTGGTAAGGGGAGGGAGGGAGGTGTGGTGTGGGGAGCGAAGGGAGTGTGGGTTGGGAAGGTGTGGTTTGGGGAGGGAAGGTGTGGTGGTAAGGGGAGGGGAGGTACTACAGAGAATAGAGGGAGGGAGGAGGAGGAGAAGGGGAGGGAGAGAGAGAGAGAGAGAGAGAGAGAGAGAGAGAGAGAGAGAGAGAGAGAGAGAGAGAGAGAGAGAGAGAGAGAGAGAGAGAGAGAGAGAGAGAGAGAGAGAGAGAGAGAGAGAGAGAGAGAGAGAGAGAGAGAGAGAGAGAGAGAGAGAGAGAGAGAGAGAGAGAGAGAGAGAGAGAGAGAGAGAGAGAGAGAGAGAGAGAGAGAGAGAGAGAGAGAGAGAGAGAGATCTCGAAGGGAATGTGGGAGGGGTGGAGAGAGTCTAGGAAGGAAGGATACTACAGAGAATAGAGGTGGGATTGAGAAAGAGGGAGAGAGGGGACAGGTATCAAAGGGAATTTGGGAGGGATGGAGGGATAGTCTAGGAGGGAAGGATAGGACAGAGAGTGGAGGGGGGATTGGGAGGGAGGAGGGATTAGAGGGAGGGACAGAGGACAGAGATCAATGAGAAAATGGGAGGGATAGTCTAGGAGGGAAGGATAGTACAGAGTGGAGGGGGGATTGAGAGGGAGGGATGGGAGGGAGAGGACAGAGATCAAGGGAAATGTGGGATGGAAGGAGGGATAGACTAGGAGGGAAGGATAGGACAGAGTGGAGGGGGGATTGAGAAGGAGGGAGGGAGAGGACAGAGATCAAAGGGAATGTGTGAGGAATGGAGATATAGTCTTGGAGGAAAGGATAGTACAGAGAATGGAGGGGGATTGGGAGGGAGGGAAGATGGATAGGAGGGAGGGAGGTAGAGGACAGGTATCAAAGGGAATGTGGGAGGGATGGAGGGGTTGTCTAGGAGGGAAGGATAGGACAGAGTGGAGGGAGGATTGAGAGGGAGGGAGAGAAAGGACCGAGATCAAATGGAATGTGGGTGGGATGGAGGGATAGTCTAGGAGGGAAGGATAGGACAGAGTGGAGGGGGGATTGAGAGGGAGGGAGCGAAATGACCGAGATCAAATGGAATGTGGGTGGGATGGAGGGATAGTCTAGGAGGGAAAGATAGGACAGAGAGTGGAGGGGAGATTGGGAGGGAGGTTACAGAGAGCAGAGGGAAGGTGGGAGGGAAGGAAGATTGGGATAGGAGGGAGAGGACAGAGGGAAGTTGGAAGGGAGGGAGGGGCAGCAGGGCCCGGCAGCCACCCACTCTCTGACCATCTGTGCTGCAGAGAACCACAGGCACAGCAAGGCTTCAGGCTGTGTGTGTGTTTGTAAGTGTGCGTTTCAACGTGTGTGTACGTGCGTGCATGCATTTCTGTGCATCCGTTCATGTGCATTAATGTGTTTTAATCCGTGTGTGTGTGTGTGTGTGAGTACATTTGTGCACAGTATTTATCCCAGTGTATGTGCTTATATGTGTGTGTGTGTGTGTGTGTGTGTGTGTGTGTGTGTGTGTGTGTGCGCGCGCCTCACCCTTGCGGTGTCACCCGGCCAGCCAGCCCTCAGGGAGGAGGGATGTAAATTAGCAGGGGAAATAACCCAGATCCCTACTGCCAAGGGATTAACCCCTCAGAGGTCCCATGTCTCCGGTTCACCACCCGACCCCCCCTGAACATCCATCAACATCATTACACCAGTGTGAACATAGACTTAACATGGTCCTCTCAACACACAGCCCTTAGCTACAGATCAGCTGACCCTCCCCAAGTCCTAACCTTATCCACTAGAGGAAAGAAACTGACCTTAGATCAGTGTCATTAGGCTAGGACCCCCCCCCCCCGTTCTCCCGCCGTTGACTCCTTTGAATGCGCCGGATTGCTTTGGTCTCATCTGGCTGCATTGATTTACACACACACACACACACACACACACACACACACACACACACACACAGGAAGTGATGAGCTAGATGAGTCGGTGTCAGACATGCAGCTCAGCTAACATTTATTAACATTCATCTGATGGATTAAAGGGATTGACAGACGATGGAGTGGCTCCTCCCCCTCCGCTGCCTTGCCTTGCCATGTAGGGCTTGGAGATTGCATCATATCAGAGGATGAAGTCATCCTGCAACAAAAGGCAGGCAGGGGGGAACAGGTGCTGCATATTTAATTAGACAAGGGGCTGGGCCGTGGCGATGCCAGAGGAATATGTAAATTTGATGGAGGCCCTGGCCTGGCATGAGCTAAACCCAGCTGACACAGAGATATTTATGGGCAAGATTATGGTTTTCGTTTGGTCTCTTTATTTTTCCCCTGTACTCAGTCATACACATGCATCTGCATTGCAGCTTAATTACCTCCTATCAGAGGTATATCTGAGAAATGAGGATGGCTGTCTCTCTTTTTCTTCATGCTATGCTAGGATATTCCCAGACCGCTGTGCTTCCCTCTGCCCTTTGTGCTCAATACCTCCTTGTGATGTTTTCTTCCTTGGAGAATAGGGAACATGGGGATGAGGGAGTACTATTCATGAAAGGAGTAGAGTCCATCCATCCCCAGTTAGTGGATGATGGAGAAAAAGAGGGAAATATCAGGGGAGAATGAGGAGCAAGAGAGAGGTAAGGAACCAGGAAAAGACAAAAAGGCAATCGATGTCTCTGGGCTTGTGTCAACAGGCAATTATTAATGATGAGGTGGGCTCTGGCTCTTTGCCTCTGTGCAGTGGTAGAGTCAGGGAGCTCTCCTCTCCTGTCCACTGTGTTTAGCTCCCTCAGCACTAAGGTGTGATTTGTGGGAGAGAGAGAGGGGGAAGGGGGGGAGCGAGAGAGGGAGGGCCTTGAAGGAGGTGTAGGGAGAGGGGTGGGGGATGGGGCACCACACACACCCCTCTCAAACACACACACACACACACACACACACCTCAACTCACACTGTACTCTACATCTCTGGGAGACATCCAGGCCTTTACTGTCCAATTAAGGTTTGCCCAGGGGGGAAAGTACAGAACAGAGCAGCCTCAGCCTCTCTCTCGCTCCAGTCTCAGCCTCTCTCTCTCTCTCTCTCTCCAGTCTCAGCCTCTCTCGCTCTCCAGTCTCAGCCTCTCTCTCTCTACAGACTCAGTCTCAGCCTCAGCCTCTCTATCTCTCCAGGCTCAGCCTCAGCCTCTCTCTCTCTCCAGACTCAGTCTCAGCCTCAGCCTCTCTCTCCAGCCTCAGCCTCTCTCTCTCTCTCTCCAGCCTCAGCCTCTCTCTCTCTCTCCAGCCTCAGCCTCTCTCTCTCTCCAGTCTCAGCCTCTCTCTCTCTCTCTCTCCAGTTCTCAGCCTCTCTCTCTCTCTCCAGACTCAGGCTTAGCCTCAGCCTCTCTCTCTCTCCAGACTCAGCCTCAGCCTCTATCTCTCCAGTCTCAGCCTCAGCTTCAGCCTCAGCCTCTCTCTCTCTCCAGACTCAGCCTCTCTCTCTCCAGTCTCAGCCTCAGCCTCTCTCCAGTCTCAGCCTCTCTCCAGCCTCAGTCTCTCTCTCTCTCTCTCCAGCCTCAGCCTCTCTCTCTCTCCAGCCTCAGTCTCTCTCCAGTCTCAGCCTCTCCAGCAGCCTCTCCGGCCTCAGCCTCTCTCTCTCTCTCTCTCCATGGAGGAGCTGGGTAATTGTTAACAGATTGGGAAGTGTTATCGTGAAGCAGTGTGGATCAGGACATCTCAGCCAGCTGACCAGACCAGTCAGTCAGCCAGCCGGCTGGCCAGGGGTGTCTGTTTGAGAGGCTCACAGCACTGTGGTCACAGCAGAGAGGCCTTAGTGGTCTTAAGCCTAATTGACTAAGAAATAGAATGAAAAGCCCCCGTCCTGGCAGACCGAGGAACCCAGGCTGGCTTTTCTACTGAGCAGAGAACGAAGACTATTAGAGAGATAATTAAAAGGAGTCAAAAACTGACAAAACATACTTTTTATGTGAGACTAATTATCAGTTCCAATTCCATTAGGACTCATTTTAAAAGTATACTGAATATATAGAAAAATGAATTACACCTGGAAATGTGTTTGCTCTAGCGGTCTATTCCTGCTACCCTTTAGCAAAAGCATCTTCTCAGTTGACTGCCTTGGTTAGGTGGGGGCTACACTTGACTGATTTACCCTTTAAACAGGATTAGTGACTGGCTGCCAGATTCCCCTAGTGTGCCAAGACAAACGCCAAGACCACACCAGCACCTTTTCATTCAGGCTTTTGGTACTTCCTCCTAAAACTCATTTATGCATGCTGTCTTGTCTGACCAACCAATCACATCTCCTGCCAGGGACCTAAACAGTTAGGATTTTGATGTTCAAAATGTTCCAGATAGAGGTGCATTGTATAGAATAGATGTGACATTATATTATGTGTAATAAACTGTCATGCCAGGTCTATGCAGTACATTTCTGTCTGCAACCCACCAGATTGAACAGGCCCTGGGTGACTGTAGAACAGGTGTGCTAAACAATTGTCATAAGTAAATGAGTGACGGCAGCTAGTTCCTGTTCACACACATGTAACTGTACCGTTCCTTCTGTAAACAACAGTGTTAGTCAGCCTGTCTGATTCACTGACAACAGAGATACAAGGCTTCTTTAATGAGTCTGTGTGTGGGTGGGAGAGTTTGTCTCTCCTGGGTCTCTCTATTGAAATGGACTGATTTCATGCATTTATGAACAATTTCATGCATTAATAAACACACTGAGAGATACTGTACCTTTTTAGCATTGTTGTCAATTCAGAATTTGAATTATGAGTTTCAAAATTACTATAATGCAAATATGCCAGGGCTTTTATTTAGTGAACTGAATGCAACGGAGCTCTGATTGGAACATTTAAACTTGGACTATCATGGCCTGCATTGGTACTTTCATGCCATCAGACCTGTGACTTTTCCCAATTAGCGTCATACTGAGACACTGCGTTTTAGAGTGGCAGTCACACCACGGAGGAGAAGGAGAGACTGGGAGGGTGTGATGTCAGTCCTTGTGTGATGGTTGTCATGATGGTGAAATGCAGAGTGATTATAGAGAGAGAGAGAGAATGTTTGTGATTAGTATTTGTTATCACGGCAGGCCCATCTAATCTGGTGGGGAATCAGGGAGAGCTGGGATTGGCTGAGGTGCTGCGGAGCCTCCTCTCCACGCTGGAGGTCAGGCCATCTGGCTCCAAATGGGCTCCTATTGATCGGAGGGAGCATGGCGATCCAGTTGCAGGCGTACATCATCGATTTTCTGTTGGAGTGGAGAGAGCAGGGGGTGTGGGCTGGAGCACAGCAGAGCTGTCAGGTCATCTTCTCAAATATCCAGAATTATTTTTTGTGGCGTTGACCTTCCCTGAGTCAAAGAGACATATCTATTTAACCACTACCTCAGCAGGCACAGTGGCTAGTCGCTGTGGGCTGTGTGTAGCTTAAGCAAGCGCTTTAATTCACACACACACACTTTCCTTAACACACATCAATAACGTGCTCCCAGAAAGCTGCCAGTTCAGCAGAAATCAACATCTCTAAGCACCACTCTTAATAATATGCAAACAGTTTCTATGTCCACTTACTGTATATGGGGAGTTGAGTCTAAAGTCATGTACAGTACCAGCAGTCACTCAGAGAGACTTTAATTAACAAAGTACAGAGCTAAGTTTATCACTGAACTCCAAATAAATTGGGTGTCTGCACCATTCGGGAGCTCCAAACCCACTTCCTCAAGGCCTCGCTCGGCCACGTCCATACAACTTTCATTATAATCCAATGAACTCATTATCATGGTTTCCATTCATATCTAAAGTGGGGCTCCTCCGGTCCTATTATATTTATTGTATCTTTATTAATGGGTTTTGTATATGTTTATTTCCGATATTATACATTTCAATTAGAACTTCAAACATTTTAGCAGCTTTCGGCTGAGGCAGAGCCTCCCTTTGATCAGATGTCACTCGCCCTGCTTTCCTCTCTCTCTTCTCCTCTCCCCCTTACCCCTGGGCATCTTGATGCTAATAGGCTGAGTGTTGCTCTTCCTGCCTGTCAGTCCATCTGTCTGTCTATGGAGATTAAAGCAGTCGGGCCAGTCATAAGACGGATTGAATGGGTTCTGGGTTGCCACTTTCAGTGTGGATAGGGATATTGTTTGAACTTTCCGTCATATTAGTTTTTATAAGTGTCTCTTGGCTGTTAAGCCAGAAGAATGGCAAGACTGAGCAAAATTATTTGTTAGGTAGATGTTCAAGCATGTCTTTGAAATATTCCCCTACTTTTTCTGCACCAAAGAGGACTATGTGCTCTGTGCTATGTATACTGTACGTGTGAACACAACACCTGATAACTCCATCCCTCTATGTCCCTTTCTAAAATAATCCTAGTGAGGCATTGACGTCATAATACTCAGCTTGTGTTAGAAAACGAGCATGTTTGGTCTCTACGTCTGAAGAGATGATCTCCTGCAGTGTGTACATCATTGTGTGTACCCTCCCCCCCTCGACTCTCCTCCTTTCCTCTCCCTTCCTCTCCTACTCTCTCCCCTCCTCCCTCCCTCTCCTGTGTGTTAATGTACTTGAAGTGGCCCGGTGGTCAATGAGCTTGTATTAACACCTGACTGGGAGCAGCGGGGCTGGGGCCGGCTGGTGTTTGTTCCTCCACGGTGCCTCCCCTGGGCCCGACCCCCAGTATTAACACCTGACTGGGAGCAGCAGGGCTGGGGCCGGCTGGTGTTTGTTCCTCCACGGTGCCTCCCCTGGGCCCGACCCCCGGTATTAACACCTGACTGGGAGCAGCGGGGCTGGGGCCGGCTGGTGTTTGTTCCTCCACGGCGCCTCCCCTGGGCCCGACCCCCAGTATTAACACCTGACTGGGAGCAGCAGGGCTGGGGCCGGCTGGTGTTTGTTCCTCCACGGTGCCTCCCCTGGGCCCGACCCCCAGTATTAACACCTGACTGGGAGCAGCAGGGCTGGGGCCGGCTGGTGTTTGTTCCTCCACGGTGCCTCCCCTGGGCCCGACCCCCAGTATTAACACCTGACTGGGAGCAGCAGGGCTGGGGCCGGCTGGTGTTTGTTCCTCCACGGTGCCTCCCCTGGGCCCGACCCCCAGGCTGCAGGCAGATGGAACGGATCCCATGATCAATAACAACATCCTAGCAGGCTGCTGAGGGTAGGAAGGAGAGAGGGGGAGAGGATGGAGATAGGGAAAGGAAAAGAGAAAGAGCTAAGGGAGAGAGACAGTAGGGGAGAGATGGAGAGAATAAAGGGGAGTGGTAGAAAGAAGATAAAAGAGGGGCAGATGGGAGCAGGTTTTACAGAATATAGTTGTACACTTCCTGTTTATCCACCCTATCTTTATATTCTCAACTCTTAACATTGCTAACAAAACCAGGGCGTAGTTTGTCAGTCGATAAGTCTGACTTTTCATCGGCTTTGGGTGTCACTCAACGCATGATCTGGTATAAATGTTTTCTGATCCTTGTTTCTGCCAATATTCTCTATCACTGTAGCTACAGTGTGTGAGACTAAATGGTATATGCATTAGCTTGAAAGTCCATCTCTCTCTATACAAATATGGCACACACACAATGCATACAACGATGTATACACAGACACACACTCTCTCTCACTGCAGCTCAGCCATTGTCTGTGTTTGGGAGATAGATCAGAGAGACTATATCAGCAAGTACATTTAGACTAATCTAAGGTCCTGTCCTTCATTCTCAAACTCGATATTAGCCCACCACTTTGTTTGTATTGACTTCTCTCTCTCTCTCTCTCTCTCTCTCTCTCTCTCTCTCTCTCTCTCTCTCTCTCTCTCTCTCTCTCTCTCTCTCTCAATTCAATTGTTTTATTGGCATGGGAAACGTGTTAACATTGCCAAAGCAAGTGAAGTGGAAAATAAACAGTAAACATTGCACTCACACTCTCTCTCAGGACAACCATAACAAAGTATTTATTTTCCTCCACCTTTCCGCCTTCCTTCCTCTCTACTTCCATCTATTACTCTTTCTATTTCTCAACTTGTCTTTTCTCTTTCCACCTCCCTCTCTCTAGGCCTTGGCCGTGGCTGAGGTGAATGGACCGGGGCCCCTGGTGGCCGAGCCGCAGATTGCCATGTTCTGTGGGCGTCAGCTGCTGCACATGAACCCTGAGACTGGCCAATGGGAGCCTGACCCTCAGGGCCGCCAGGGCTGCTTTACAGAGCCCAACCAGATCCTGTCCTACTGCCAAGAGGTAGGAGCCAACAACACTGCTATGGTTATCTGATCGACCTCATACTGCACTATTACTGCACTGTAATGCTCAGCTCATCGCCAATGCTGCTGCAATAGCATAGTAGAGAGCAGATACTTTAGATAGGTTTATGGATATAAAGATAGTGGTAGATTCAGTGCCTTCAGAAAGTATTCATACCCCTTGACTTATTCCACATTTTATGGTGATACAGAATGATTTGAAAATAGATTTTTTTTAATCTACACACAATAATGACAAAGTGAAAACATGTTTTTGCAAACGATTAAAATCATACACAGAGCAGCCACAACTATGCTTGAAAATAGGGAGAGTGGTACTCAGTAATGTGTTGTGTTGGGTTTGCCCCAAACATCAAACATATTCAGGACAAAAATGGAATTGCTTTGCCATATTTTGTGCAGTTTTACTTTAGTGCCTTGTTGCAAACAGGATGCATGTTTTCTGTACAGACTTCTTTCTTTTCACTCTGTCAATTAGGTTAATATTGTGGCATATGGTAACTGCAATGTCGTTGATCCATCCTCAGTTGTATCCTATCCCAGCCATTAAACTCTGTACCTGTTTTAAAGTCACCATTGGCCTCATGGTGAAATCCCTGAGTGGTTTCCTTCCTCTCCGGCAACTGAGTAAACAAGGACAACTGTATCTTTGTAGTGACTGGGTGTATCGATACTCCATCCAAAGTGTAATTAATAACTTCACCAAGCTGAAAGGGATATATGTATATTTACCCATCTACCAATAGGTGCCCTTCTTTGTGAGGCATTAGAAAACCTGGTCTTTGTCGTTGAATCTGTGTTTGAAATGCACCGCTCGACTGAAGGGCGTTACAGATAATTGTATGTGTGGGTTAGAGAGATGAGGTTGACATGAAACAAATCATGTTAAACACTATTATTACACACAGTGAGTCCATGCAACTTATTATGTGACTTGTTAAGCAGATTTTTACTCCTGAACTTATTTAGGCTTGCCATAACAAAGGGGTTGAATACTTACTAACTCAATTTTTTATTGATTTGTAAACATTTAAAAACATCATACCACTTTGACATTATGGGGTGTTGTGTGTAGGCCTGTGACAAAAAAATTCAGGCTGTAACAACAGATAGCTAGATACCTCAGACAACATTACAAATAGGAGTAGTAGTAACCAACCCTAATCTCCCAATCTGTCTCACTTGGTTTGTCTTGTTCTATCAAATCTATATATTTCCGTATATATAGTGGAGTGATGGTGGTCAGGAGGAAATATTTATTGATATTTCCTGAATATTAATACTACCATCCATCGGTCTTCCTCCTGCCACGTTTATCCCCCTAATTCCTGAAAGTCTCCTGCATGCCAAACTTAAGTCACATCAATGGCGTACCAGGCCTAGCCACAGCCTTGGTTTGATTAGAGACTCGCTGCTCCCCTTCTGAAACAAGAGGAAGGAGCCTGTTTTTATAAAAGGACATCATGCGCCACCTGGTGGCTAAATGAAGCACGGCGGGTAAAGAAAACAGCAGTCACACAGTTGAAATGGCTGTAATGTGATTACCCAGCTCATTATGCGTCTGTGATTGCTTTTCCACAAAAGCGTTTATTTTTCCTCAACGTCTGTGGATCCGGCTCTCAGACAGCGTGCCAAATACATTTCTCAATCCATTAAACCTCATTATAGGGCTGTGCTTATGCCATTGCCCTACATTTTAATTGAAAGTAGTCAGATGTGAAATTGGGATTATTGAAATAATTGGAAGTGGGATTGTATAGGTCAACTTGTTTTCAGCCTGGAATTTTCCATACAACTTTAGGAGAATATCAGTGTACGACCTGCATAGTCAGAAAATAGACCTAGTGCCAAAGTGTTTCAGACCGTTGCATGAGTCTCTCCTTTTTACCTTTCTCCCTATTGATTGTGCTATCCTTCTTCCCTCTCCTCCTCACTCCCTCTCTCCATCCTCCTTTCCTCCTCTCTCCCTCTCCTCCTCTCTCCCTCTTACCCTCTCCTCCTCTCTTCTTCTGTCTACTGTACGTCGCCTCTCCCCTAAACCCTCCTTTTCCCCTCAATTTGTCTGACCCTGTTGTCTCTCTCCTCTCTCTTGTCCTAACTCCTCCCTGATGTCCTGTCTGTCCATATCGTCCGTCCATCCATCTTTCCCTCCCTATGTCTTTCTGTCTGTCTCTCCCACCGTCTGTCTGTCCGTCCATCTGTCCAACCAGATGTACCCAGCCCTACAGATCTCCCATGTGGAGGAGTCCTCCAGCCCCGTCACCATCCCAGCCTGGTGTAAGAAGGGCTGGGGCCACTGCCAGACACGCCCCTTCATCGTCATGCCCTACCGCTGCCAGGGTAAGAACCACATGTCTGCAATGTCTGCACCCTCAGCATCATCATCATCATCATCATTCTGATCTTCAGCATATCCCTACACAAACATCACTCAAAACATTGCACAACTTCCCTATGATCACCCACCCCATATCGGAGGATAACTTTATTATATTAATAAGTAACATCATGTCATCATTACGTTTAATACAAAGCATGTAATTTCCATGATATGGTTAAGTAGCGTTCAAATTCAGCCTCGGGGAAGTAATAATAGAAACGGACATAGTATGTCTAATAGTTCATATGAATGGATTCCATTGTCAAAGCTTTGTCAGGTCTACCAAAGGGCCAGTCTGTGTTGAATTTTAACCCACTTGTCCCCACATTTTTCCAAACATGCCACTATGCACATCTTATACCATTAGTAACCCTAACACGTAATCCAAATTGCTTTACAAAATAACAGTAATTGAAAGGAATGTAAAAAATAATTGTGACTGATGGGAACATAGTGCTCTGCCTATAATAACACTAACAGACGTTTGCCCCAATATCTACTGTATATACCTCAGCTCATTTACACCCAGATACACTCATATCCTAGCCCCGAATGATACACTCATATCCTAGCCCCGAATGATACACCCCTATCCTAGCCCCGAATGATACACCCATATTCTAGCCCTGAATGATACACCCATATCCTAGCCCCGAATGATACACCCATATCCTAGCCCCGAATGATACACCCATATCCTAACCCTGAATGATACACCCGTATCCTAACCCTGAATGATACACCCGTATCCTAACCCTGAATGATACACCCGTATCCTAACCCTGAATGATACACCCGTATCCTAACCCTGAATGATACACCCGTATCCTAGCCCCGAGTGCCCTATTTGTTACTCATAGACCCCAGATCCTTTACACCTCATCCCTAATACTTGCCGATCTCAGCCCTTTTACCCATTTTCCTTAGGCCTGTATTCCCCAAGTCACCAACAGTAACCTATATCCAGCTATTCACTGCACACCCCAACCCTGTTATTAGCATATCTTAGTCCTGTGACCTCTGACCTGTATACGCTAATAATTTCATAGATAAACTCATAGTACAGTGGTATGTTGCCAGAAAGGATTTGAATGGCCAATAGACGTCCATCCAGACCCATTGTCTGTATGAGCCTTGTTTAACCCTACATTCTTAGAAAAAGTTCCAGCTTGGCCAGGTGAGTTACTGCCAGGACCCCTCACCCCTCAGAGGGTTCCGAAAGGGTTCTTTGTTTGAATGTCCCCATAGGAAAACTCTTTTTGGTTCCAGGTAGAATCCTTTTGGGTTCCATGTAGAACGCTCTGTGGTTCTACATTCTACAAGGGTCATTCAAAGGGTTCTGCTATGGGGACAGCTAAAGAAACATTTTAGGTTCTAGATAGCACCTTTTTGTCTAAGAGTGTACACCCCTTTCCTCAGATAAACAAGGGAAATCCATGTGCGTACTTATATGAAACAGGTCTACCCCAGTGCCCAAGCCTCAATATTAATACAAACCAGGTTGACACTCGTACTTCAGACCCAATATTCTTACAGATCAGGTGTACACCTGCACATCTAACCCAATATTGATTCAAACATTTATAAAAAACAGGTCTACTTCTGCATTTCAGCCCCAATATTCATATAAACCAGATCTACACCTGTACGTCACCTCCAATTTACATATCTGTAAAGTCTGCACCTGTGTTTGAACCCAATTAGTCAACTAAGCCAGGTCTAAATGCACCGAAGCCTGAATACTTATAAACTGTAAAACAGGTCTACCCCTGCACCTCATCTCCAGTACTCCTACAAACTAGGTCTACATCTTTGACTGAGTCCCAATACTAATATAAACCAGATCTACCCCTGCATACCGACATTGACGAGAGAGCCTATAGGGAGGAGGTCAGAGACCTGGCTGTGTGATGCCATGACAACAATCTCTCCCTCAAAGTGATCAAGACAAAGGAGATGATTGTAGACTACAAGGAAAAGAGGACCGAGCACGCCCCCATTCTCATCGACGGGGCTGTAGTGGAGCAGGTTGAGAGCATCAACTTCCTTGGTGTTCACATCACCAACAAACTAACATGGTCCAAGCACACCAAGACAGTCGTGAAGAGTGCACGACAAAACCTATTCCCCCTCAGGAGACTGAAAAGATTTGGCATCGGTCCTCAGATCCTCAAAAGGTTCTACAGCTGCACCATCGAGAGCATCCTGACTGGTTGCATCACTGCCTGGTATGGCAACTGCTCGGCCTCCGACCACAAGGCACTACAGAGGATAGTGCGAACAGCCCAGTACATCACTGGGGCCAAGCTTCCTGCCATCCAGGACCTCTATACCAGGCGGTGTCAGCGGAAGGCCCTAAAAATTGTCAGACTCCAGCCACCCTAGTCCTAAACTGTTTTCTCTGCTACCGCATGGCAAGCGGTACCGGAGTGCCAAGTCTAGGTCCAAGAGACTTCTAAACAGCTTCTATCCCCAAGCCATAAGACTCCTGAACATCTAATCAAATGGCCACCCAGGCTATTTGCATTGCCCCCCTCTTTTACACCACTGCTACTCTCTGTTGTTATTGTCTCAGCATAGTCACTTTAATCAAATCAAATGTATTTATATAGCCCTTCGTACATCAGCTGATATCTCAAAGTGCTGTACAGAAACCCAGCCTAAAACCCCAAACAGCAAGCAATGCAGGTGTAGAAGCACGGTGGCTAAGAAAAACTCCCTAGAAAGGCCAAAACCTAGGAAGAAACCTAGAGAGGAACCAGGCTATGTGGGGTGCCAGTCCTCTTCTGGCTGTGCCGGGTGGAGATTATAACAGAACATGGGCAAGATGTTCAAATGTTCATAAATGGCCAGCATGGTCGAATAAAAATAAGGCAAAACAGTTGAAACTGGAGCAGCAGCACGGTCAGGTGGACTGGGGACAGCAAGGAGTCATCATGTCAGGTAGTCCTGGGGCATGGTCCTAGGGCTCAGGTCCTCCGAGAGAGAGAAAGAAAGAGAGAAGGAGAGAATTAGAGAACGCACACTTACATTCACACAGGACACCGAATAGGACAGGAGAAGTACTCCAGATATAACAAACTGACCCTAGCCCCCCGACACAAACTACTGCAGCATAAATACTGGAGGCTGAGACAGGAGGGGTCAGGAGACACTGTGGCCCCATCCGAGGACACCCCCGGACAGGGCCAAACAGGAAGGATATAACCCCACCCACTTTGCCAAAGCACAGCCCCCACACCACTAGAGGGATATCTTCAACCACCAACTTACCATCCTGAGACAAGGCTGAGTATAGCCCACAAAGATCTCCGCCATGGCACAACCCAAGGGGGGGCGCCAACCCAGACAGGATGACCACATCAGTGAATCAACCCACTCAGGTGACGCACCCCTTCCAGGGACGGCATGAGAGAGCCCCAGTAAGCCAGTGACTCAGCCCCTGTAATAGGGTTAGAGGCAGAGAATCCCAGTGGAAAGAGGGGAACCGGCCAGGCAGAGACAGCAAGGGCGGTTCTTTGCTCCAGAGCCTTTCCGTTCACCTTCCCACTCCTGGGCCAGACTACACTCAATCATATGACCCACTGAAGAGATGAGTCTTCAGTAAAGACTTAAAGGTTGAGACCGAGTTTGCGTCTCTGACATGGGTAGGCAGACCGTTCCATAAAAATTGAGCTCTATAGGAGAAAGCCCTGCTTCCAGCTGTTTGCTTAGAAATTCTAGGGACAATTAGGAGGCCTGCGTCTTGTGACCGTAGTGTACGTGTAGGTATGTACGGCAGGACCAAATCAGAGAGATGGGTAGGAGCAAGCCCATGTAATGCTTTGTAGGTTATCAGTAAAACCTTGAAATCAGCCCTTGCTTTGACAGGAAGCCAGTGTAGGGAGGCTAGCACAGGAGTAATATGATCAAATTTGTTGGTTCTAGTCAGGATTCTAGCAGCCGTATTTAGCACTAACTGAAGTTTATTTAGTGCTTTATCCGGGTAGCCGGAAAGTAGAGCATTGCAGTAGTCTAACCTAGAAGTGACAAAAGCATGGATACATTTTTCTGCATCATTTTTGGACAGAAAGTTTCTGATTTTTGCAATGTTACGTAGATGGAAAAAAGCTGTCCTTGAAACGGTCTTGATATGTTCTTCAAAAGAGAGATCAGGGTCCAGAGTAACGCCGAGGTCCTTCACAGTTTTATTTGAGACGACTGTACAACCATTAAGATTAATTGTCAGATTCAACAGAAGATCTCTTTGTTTCTTGGGACCTAGAACAAGCATCTCTGTTTTGTCCGAGTTTAAAAGTAGAAAGTTTGCAGCCATCCACTTCCTTATGTCTGAAACACATGCTTCTAGCAAGGGCAATTTTGGGGCTTCACCATGTTTCATTGAAATGTACAGCTGTGTGTCATCCGCATAGCAGTGAAAGTTAACATTATGTTTTCGGATAACATCCCCAAGAGGTAAAATATATAGTGAAAACAATAATGGTCCTAAAACGGAACCTTGAGGAACACATTTACAGTTGATTTGTCAGAGGACAAACCATTCACAGAAACAAACTGATATCTTTCTGACAGATAAGATCTAAACCAGACCAGAACTTGTCCGTGTAGACCAATTTGGGTTTCCAATCTCTCCAAAAGAATGTGGTGATCGATGATATCAAAAGCAGCACTAACATCTAGGAGCACGAGGACAGATGCAGAGCCTCGGTCCGATGCCATTAAAATGTCATTTACCACCTTCACAAGTGCAGTCTCAGTGCTATGATGGGGTCTAAAACCAGACTGAAGCATTTCCTATAAATTGTTTGTCTTCAGGAAGGCAGTGAGTTGCTGCGCAACAGCCTTTTCTAAAATTTTTGAGAGGAATGGAAGATTCGATATAGGCCGATAGTTTTTTATATTTTCTGGGTCAAGGTTTGGCTTTTTCAAGAGAGGCTTTATTACTGCCACTTTTAGTGAGTTTGGTACACATCCGGTGGATAGAGAGCCGTTTATTATGCTCAACATAGGAGGGCCAAGCACAGGAAGCAGCTCTTTTAGTAGTTTAGTTGGAATAGGGTCCAGTATGCAGCTTGAAGGTTTAGAGGCCATGATTATTTTCATCATTGTGTCAAGAGATATAGTACTAAAACACTTGAGCGTCTCTCTTGATCCTAGGTCCTGGCAGAGTTGTGCAGACTCAGGACAACTGAGCTTTGAAGGAATACGCAGATTTAAAGACGAGTCCGTAATTTGCTTTCTAATAATCATAATCTTTTCCTCAAAGAAGTTCATGAATTTATCACTACTAAAGTGAAAGTCATCCACTCTTGGGGAATGCTGCTTTTTAGTTAGCTTTGCGACAGTATCAAAAAGGAATTTCGGATTGTTCTTATTTTCCTCAATTAAGTTAGAAAAATAGGATGATCGAGCAGCAGTAAGGGCTCTTCGGTACTGCACGGTACTGTCTTTCCAAGCTAGTTGGAAGACTTCCAGTTTGGTTAATAACTCTACCTTCATGTACATATTACCTCAACTAACCGGTGCCCCCGCACATTGACTCCCACTGTATATAGTCTCGCTATTGTTATTTTACTGCTGCTCTTTAATTACTTGTTACTTTTATTTCTTATTCTTATCCATATTTTCTTAAACTACACTGTCGGTTGGGGTCCTGTAAGTAAGCATTTCACTGTATTCGGCGCATGTGACTAATAACATTTGATTTGGTTTTGAATCATACTTGACACCTGAATAATGCATAATATATGGCTTATTTGTTATAAATACAACTTTAACTTCTCTAGAGTCTGTAAAGTACAACATTTAAAAAAATCACTATTGTGACCGATGTAATCAAATGACTTAAATGAAAATCTGAAATTAAGCATATTTCACATTGTTCTGTCCTTGACTGACTGACTGGCTGCCTGCAGCTATTGAAAGTAGAACTGCATGCAGCAGCACACCATGGTGTTCTGGATCAATCTCCACTCCCCACCTTGTCCTCAGCTCAAATAGTGCAGAGGCACTGTAATGTTGGCATTATCTTATAATACTGAACCTTTCTAGTTCAAGTCTCTCTCTCTCTCTCTCTCTCTCTCTCTCTCTCTCTCTCTCTCTCTCTCGGGTTCATGAACGTTTTTGATCATTACATTTTTTTTTATCAACCAAGGCAAGTATTAAAATATTAAATATTCTCCCTCTCATTCCATTCCCTCTCTCTCTCTCTCTCCTCTCTCTCTCTCTCCCTCTCTCTCTCGCTCTCTCTCTCGCTCTGCAGTGGGTGAGTATGTGAGTGAAGCCCTGTTGGTTCCAGACCGATGCCGTTTCCTGCACCAGGAGCAGATGGATGTCTGTGAGAGCTACGTCTACTGGCACAACATAGCCAAGGAGGTGCGGGCGGAGTGACATTATATTAACTAAGATTATATTAGAGTTAATTAAATTATGCATAAATTATATTACATGTTCATTTTTCAATTCATTTCTTAAGTTTTAATAGGGTTTTAACACAACTAGGACTCTTTATAGAGAGTTAGCATAGACTCTATAAGACATTAAACTTGGACTTGGACTAATTGAGTCAATAACTAAACTGCAGTGTAGACTGCAGTAAAATACTTGGGCTGGAAGCTAACTGTACCCAGCTGGGTGTAGTGTAACATACAGTACCATACTGTATCAGCAGAGAGAGTAGCTAGAGGAGTTTAATATAGGCCGGGGAGGTGAGGTAGTTTAATATAGGCCGGGGAGGTGAGGTAGTTTAATATAGGCCGGGGAGGTGAGGCAGTTTATTATAGGCCGGGGAGGTGAGGCAGTTTATAATAGGCCGGGGAGGTAGTTTATTATAGGCCGGGGAGGTGAGGTAGTTTACTATAGGCCGGGGAGGTAGTTTATTATAGGCCGGGGAGGTGAGGCAGTTTACTATAGGCCGGGGAGGTAGTTTATTATAGGCCGGGGAGGTGAGGCAGTTTATTATAGGCCGGGGAGGTGAGGCAGTTTATAATAGGCCGGGGAGGTAGTTTATTATAGGCAGGGGAGGTGAGGCAGTTTATTATAGGCCGGGGAGGTAGTTTATTATAGGCCGGGGAAGTGAGGCAGTTTATTATAGGCCGGGGAGGTGAGGCAGTTTATTATAGGCCGGGGAGGTAGTTTATTATAGGCCGGGGAGGTGAGGCAATTTATTATAGGCCGAGGAGGTGAGGCGGTTTATTATAGGCCGTGGAGGTGAGGCAGTTTATTATAGGCCGGGGAGGTGAGGCGGTTTATTTTAGGCCGGGGAGGTGAGGCGGTTTAATATAGGCCGGGGAGGTGAGGCGGTTTATTATAGGCCGGGGAGGTGAGGCGGTTTATTATAGGCTGGGGAGGTGAGGCAGTTTATTATAGGCCGGGGAGGTGAGGTAGTTTAATATAGGCCGGGGAGGTGAAGTACTTTAATATAGGCCGGGAAGGTGAGGTAGTTTAATATAGGCCGGGGAGGTGAGGTATTTTAATATAGGCCGGGGAGGTGAGGTGGTTTAATATAGGCCGGGGAGGTGAGGTAGTTTAATATAGGCCGGGGAGGTGAGGTAGTTTAATATAGGCCGGGGAGGTGAGGTAGTTTAATATAGGCCGGGGAGGTGAGGTAGGTTAATATAGGCCGGGGAGGTGAGGTGGTTTAATATAGGCCGGGGTGGTAGTTTATTATAGGCCGGGGAGGTAGTTTATTATAGGCCGGGGAGGTGAGGTGGTTTAATATAGGCCGGGGAGGTAGTTTATTATAGGCCGGGGAGGTGAGGTGGTTTAATATAGGCCGGGGAGGTGAGGTAGTTTAATATAGGCCGGGGAGGTGAGGCAGTTTATAATAGGCCGGGGAGGTAGTTTATTATAGGCCGGGGAGGTGAGGTAGTTTACTATAGGCCGGGGAGGTGAGGCAGTTTATTATAGGCCGGGGAGGTGAGGCAGTTTATAATAGGCCGGGGAGGTAGTTTAATATAGGCCGGGGAGGTGAGGTAGTTTACTATAGGCCGGGGAGGTAGTTTATTATAGGCCGGGGAGGTGAGGTGGTTTAATATAGGCCGGGGAGGTGAGGTAGTTTAATATAGGCCGGGGAGGTGAGGCAGTTTATAATAGGCCGGGGAGGTAGTTTATTATAGGCCGGGGAGGTGAGGTAGTTTACTATAGGCCGGGGAGGTGTGGCAGTTTATTATAGGCCGGGGAGGTGAGGCAGTTTATAATAGGCCGGGGAGGTAGTTTAATATAGGCCGGGGAGGTGAGGTAGTTTACTATAGGCCGGGGAGGTAGTTTATTATAGGCCGGGGAGGTGAGGCAGTTTATTATAGGCCGGGGAGGTGAGGCAGTTTATAATAGGCCGGGGAGGTAGTTTATTATAGGCCGGGGAGGTGAGGTGGTTTAATATAGGCCGGGGAGGTGAGGTGGTTTAATATAGGCCGGGGAGGTGAGGCAGTTTAGAATAGGCCGGGGAGGTAGTTTATTATAGGCCCGGGAGGTGAGGCAGTTTACTATAGGCCGGGGAGGTAGTTTATTATAGGCCGGGGAGGTGAGGCAGTTTATTATAGGCCGGGGAGGTGAGGCAGTTTATAATAGGCCGGGGAGGTAGTTTATTATAGGCAGGGGAGGTGAGGCAGTTTGTTATAGGCCGGGGAGGTAGTTTATTATAGGCCGGGGAAGTGAGGCAGTTTATTATAGGCCGGGGAGGTGAGGCAGTTTATTATAGGCCGGGGAGGTGAGGCAGTTTATTATAGGCCGGGGAGGTGAGGCAGTTTATTATAGGCCGGGGAGGTAGTTTATTATAGGCCGGGGAGGTGAGGTAGTTTATTATAGGCCGGGGAGGTAGTTTATTATAGGCCGGGGAGGTGAGGAAGTTTATTATAGGCCGGGGAGGTGAGGCAGTTTATTATAGGCCGGGGAGGTGAGGTAGTTTAATATAGGCCGGGGAGGTAGTTTATTATAGGCCCGGGAGGTGAGGCAGTTTATTATAGGCCGAGGAGGTGAGGCAGTTTATTATAGGCCGGGGAGGTGAGGCAGTTTATTATAGGCCGGGGAGGTGAGGCGGTTTATTATAGGCCGGGGAGGTGAGGCGGTTTAATATAGGCCGGGGAGGTGAGGTGGTTTATTATAGGCTGGGGAGGTGAGGCAGTTTATTATAGGCCGGGGAGGTGAGGTAGTTTAATATAGGCCGGGTAGGTGAAGTAGTTTAATATAGGCCGGGAAGGTGAGGTAGTTTAATATAGGCCGGGAAGGTGAGGTAGTTTAATATAGGCCGGGGAGGTGAGGTATTTTAATATAGGCCGGGGAGGTGAGGTGGTTTAATATAGGCCGGGGAGGTGAGGTAGTTTAATATAGGCCGGGGAGGTGAGGTAGTTTAATATAGGCCGGGGAGGTGAGGTAGTTTAATATAGGCCGGGGAGGTGAGGTGGTTTAATATAGGCCGGGGTGGTAGTTTATTATTGGCCGGGGAGGTAGTTTATTATAGGCCGGGGAGGTGAGGTGGTTTAATATAGGCCGGGGAGGTAGTTTATTATAGGCCGGGGAGGTGAGGTGGTTTAATATAGGCCGGGGAGGTAGTTTATTATAGGCCGGGGAGGTGAGGTAGTTTTTATAGGCCGGGGAGGTGAGGCAGTTTATTATAGGCCGGGGAGGTGAGGTAGTTTATTATAGGCCGGGGAGGTGAGGTAGTTTAGTATAGACCGGGGAGGTGAGGTAGTTTATTATAGACCGGGGAGGTGAGGTAGTTTATTATAGACCGGGGAGGTGAGGTAGTTTATTATAGACCGGGGAGGTGAGGTAGTTTATTATAGGCCGGGGAGGTGAGGTAGTTTATTATAGGCCGGGGAGGTGAGGCAGTTTATTATATGCAAGAGAGGTGAGGCGGTTTATTATATGCAAGAGAGCTGAGGTTGTTTTCTATATGCAAGAAAGGTGAGGCGGTTTATTATATGCAAGAGAGGTGAGGCGGTTTATTTTTTGCAAGAGAGCTGAGGTTGTTTATTATATGCAAGAAAGGTGAGGCGGTTTATTATAGGCCTAGGGGGTGAGGCGGTTTATTATAGGCCTGGGGGGTTGAGGCAGTCTATTATAGGCCTGGGGGGGTGATGCAGTTTATTATAGGCCTGGGGGGGTGAGGCAGTTTATTATAGGCCTGGGGGGTGAGGCAGTTTATTATAGGTCGGGGGGGTGAGGCAGTTTATTATAGGCCGGGGGGTGAGGCGGTTTATTATAGGCCTGGGGGGTGAGGCGGTTTATTATAGGCCTGGGGGGTGAGGCGGTTTATTATAGGCCTGGGGGGTGAGATGGTTTATTATAGGCCTGGGGGGTGAGGCGGTTTATTATAGGCCTGGGGGTGAGGCAGTTTATTATAGGCCTGGGGGGTGAGGTGGTTTATTATAGGCCTGGGGGGGGGGGGGGGGTGAGGCAGTTTATTATAGGCCGGAGGGGTGAGGCAGTTTATTATAGGCCGGGGAGGTGAGGCAGTTTATTATAGGCCTGGGGGGTGAGGTGGTTTATTAAAGGCCTGGGGGGGGGGGGGTGAGGCAGTTTATTATAGGCCGGGGAGGTGAGGCAGTTTATTATAGGCTGGGGAGGTGAGGCAGTTTATTATATGCCGGGGAGGTGAGGTAGTTTATTATAGGCCGGGGAGGTGAGGTAGTTTACTATAGGCCGGGGATGTAGTTTATTATAGGCCGGGGAGGTGAGGCAGTTTATTATAGGCCGGGGAGGTGAGGCAGTTTATAATAGGCCGGGGAGGTAGTTTATTATAGGCCGGGGAAGTGAGGCAGTTTATTATAGGCCGGGGAGGTGAGGCAGTTTATTATAGGCCGGGGAGGTGAGGCAGTTTATTATAGGCCGGGGAGGTGAGGCAGTTTATTATAGGCCGGGGAGGTAGTTTATTATAGGCCGGGGAGGTAGTTTATTATAGGCCGGGGAGGTAGTTTATTATAGGCCGGGGAGGTGAGGCAGTTTATTATAGGCCGGGGAGGTGAGGCAGTTTATTATAGGCCGGGGAGGTGAGGCGGTTTATTATAGGCTGGGGAGGTGAGGCAGTTTATTAGAGGCCGGGGAGGTGATGTAGTTTATTAGAGGCCGGTGAGGTGAGGCAGTTTAATATAGGCCGGGGAGGTGAGGTAGTTTAATATAGGCCGGTGAGGTGGTTTATTATAGGCCGGGGAGGTGAGGCAGTTTATTATAGGCCGGGGAGGTGAGGTAGTTTAATATAGGCCGGGGAGGTGAGGTAGTTTAATATAGGCCGGGAAGGTGAGGTAGTTTAATATAGGCCGGGGAGGTGAGGTAGTTTAATATAGGCCGGGGAGGTGAGGTGGTTTAATATAGGCCGGGGAGGTGAGGTAGTTTAATATAGGCCGGGGAGGTAGTTTATTATAGGCCGGGGAGGTGAGGTAGTTTTTATAGGCCGGGGAGGTGAGGCAGTTTATTATAGGCCGGGGAGGTGAGGTAGTTTATTATAGGCCGGGGAGGTGAGGTAGTTTAGTATAGACCGGGGAGGTGAGGTAGTTTATTATAGACCGGGGAGGTGAGGTAGTTTATTATAGACCGGGGAGGTGAGGTAGTTTATTATAGACCGGGGAGGTGAGGTAGTTTATTATAGACCGGGGAGGTGAGGTAGTTTATTATAGGCCGGGGAGGTGAGGTAGTTTATTATAGGCCGGGGAGGTGAGGCAGTTTATTATAGACCGGGGAGGTGAGGTAGTTTATTATAGACCGGGGAGGTGAGGCAGTTTATTATAGGCCGGGGAGGTGAGGTAGTTTATCATAGACCGGGGAGGTGAGGCAGTTTATTATAGGCCGGGGAGGTGAGGCAGTTTATTATTGACTGGGGAGGTGAGGCAGTTTATTATAGGCCGGGAGGTGAGGCAGTTTATTATAGGCCGGGAGGTGAGGCAGTTTATTATAGGCCAGGAGGTGAGGCAGTTTATTATAGGCCGGGGAGGTGAGGCAGTTTATTATAGGCCGGGGAGGTGAGGCAGTTTATTATAGGCCGGGAGGTGAGGCAGTTTATTATAGGCCAGGGAGGTGAGGCAGTTTATTATAGGCCGGGGAGGTGAGGCAGTTTATTATAGGCCTGGGGGGCCTGACGTTGTTTATTATATGCAAGAAAGGGAAGGTGGTTTATTATATGCAAAGGAGGTGAGGGGGTTTATTATATGCAAGAGAGGTGAGGCGGTTTATTATATGCAAGAGAGCTGAGGTTGTTTTCTATATGCAAGAGAGGTGAGGCGGTTTATTATATGCAAGAGAGATGAGGCGTTTTATTTTTTGTAAGAGAGCTGAGGTTGTTTATTATATGCAAGAAAGGTGAGGCTGTTTATTATAGGCCTGGGGGGTGAGGCGGTTTATTATAGGCCTGGGGGGTTGAGGCAGTTTATTATAGGCCTGGGGGGGGGTGAGGCAGTTTATTATAGGCCTGGGGGGGTGAGGCGGTTTATTATAGGCCAGGGGGTGAGGCGGTTTATTATAGGCCTGGGGGGTGAGGCAGTTTATTATAGGCCGGAGGGGTGAGGCAGTTTATTATAGGTCGGGGGAGTGAGGCGGTTTATTATAGGCCGGGGGAGTGAGGCGGTTTATTATAGGCCTGGGGGGTGAGGCGTTTTATTATAGGCCTGGGGGGTGAGGCGGTTTATTATAGGCCGGAGGGGTGAGGCAGTTTATTATAGGCCGGGGGGGGTGAGGCAGTTTATTATAGGCCGGGGGGTGAGGCGGTTTATTATAGGCCTGGGGGGTGAGGCAGTTTATTATAGGCCGGAGGGGTGAGGCAGTTTATTATAGGCCTGGGGGGTGAGGCAGTTTATTATAGGCCGGGGGGGTGAGGCGGTTTATTATAGGCCGGGGGGTGAGGCGGTTTATTATAGGCCTGGGGGGTGAGGTGGTTTAGTATAGGTCTGGGGGTTGAGGCGGTTTATTATAGGCCTGGGGGGTGAGGTGGTTTATTATAGGTCTGGGGGATGAGGCGGTTTATTATAGGCCTGGGGGGTGAGGCAGTTTATTATAGGCCGGGGAGGTGAATTAGTTTATTATAGGCCGGGAGGTGAGGCAGTTTATTATAGGCCGGGGGGGTGAGGTGGTTTATTAGAGGCCGGGGAGGTGAGGTTGTTTATTATAGGCCGGGGGGGTGAGGTAGTTTATTATAGGCCGGGGAGGTGAGGTGGTTTATTAGAGGCCGGGGAGGTGAGGCGGTTTATTAGAGGCCAAGGAGGTGATGTAGGTTGTAGTTTTTATAACTCACCTTCATCATGCTGAGGAAGAGGTTACTCCCTGTCGTGTTCCATTCCTCCTGCTAGTTAGTTCCCTTTGATCACAGTCACATTTCTTCTCTTTTTCTATACACCCCTGATGTCTCTCTAGTTCACCTTCACCTCTCTAGTTCACCTTGGTCTTTTCCAACTTGATTCATGTAACATATTTTTCTCATCGTCTCTCTTTCTGTTTCAGGCCTGCACAGCAGACAGTCTGGAGCTGCATAGTTATGGGATGCTGTTGCCGTGCAGCGACCGTTTCCGTGGGGTGGAGTATGTGTGCTGCCCGGGGAGGGGCGGGTCCAGTGGCAGGGGGGAGACCGAGGGAGGGGACATTCTCCCAGCAGGACCCCAGGCCCTTAACCCTCAGGCCAAAGTCAACACAGGGTGAGTCCCATTACCCCTTCTCTCTGTGGTGATGATAATGATGATGATCGTAATGTTTGACCTCGTACCCCATTCCCAGAGTCAAAGTGACAACACCCACCACAAGCCCCTCTCCTGACACCGATGTGGACGCGGCAGACATGGAGGAGGAAGATGATGAGATGGTGGAAGAGGATGAGCAGGTGGTGGAGGAGGAGGAAGAGGAGGAGGAGGCAGTAGAAGATGAGGAGGAGGAGGAGGAGGAGGAAGAGGAGGAGGAGGAGGAGCAGCAGCAGGAGGTTGCAGAAGCAGCAGCAGTGAAAGAGGAGTATGAGTACTCCATTGACTCTGGCCCCTACCAGGCTACTGACTACACAGACTCCTTCTACTATGAGAAAGGCCAGGGTCTGGCTGGTCGCAACCCCTCCACATTCCCACCCCAGACTAGGGGAGACAGCCGTGAGTAACCCTCTACCTTCTATCACACAGTTACATCTTTGCCCTGTCCAGAAACAATCTTTAGCCCCTACTTACCACCTCTCAACTAGATCTGAGAGTATTTAATGGGCATAAGCTTTATATGAAGTGGCGTATTAAGTAGTGTCAAGGGTTCTGTGTCTAGTCTGGATCTTTCTCACTCAATGCCAGTCTCCGTAAGGGAATAGACTGTAGTTGCTACCCTTAGAGTGGTTAACAGGGCAGTAAAAAGACTGGGTAAATGCTGACATCACTCTCCCATCTCCCACTTACTCTTACTTACTGGGGAATGAACTGTAGTGCCCAGTTAGCATCTCCAATACTTTCTCTCTCACACTCTATCTCTCTGTAATAGACTATGGATGATTACACACACACACGCATGCATGCAAGGGCACGTACACGCACACACACACTCACCATGCCTATCTGTCTGGCTGGATATAGTTAGAGTTAGATAGGAGTGGCTGGCTGATGTATTTACAGCACTACTCGTCTCCAACTCAATAATGCTGACCACTCACCCTACTATCTGGATCAATGGCTCTCTGGCTCTCTGTCTCTCTGGGTAATGGCAGTGATTAGGATATCTTTCTGTCTCCCTCATCCTTCCCCTGTCTTTCATTCTGCTGCACTGACTGTACCTCCATCTCTCTCTCTTCTCTCCTTCTCTGTTTTCCATCCTTTATTCTCCCTCCTCTCGTTCCCCTCCTCTCCTTATCCCCCTCTCCTCCTTCTCCTCTGTAGTACCCACCCCTCACCCCACAGATGGCGTGGATGTTTACTTTGAGATGCCAGGGGACGACAGCGAACACGCCAACTTCCTGCGTGCCAAGATGGACCTGGAGGAGCGTCGAATGAAACGCATCAATGAGGTAAGGTGGGTGGAGAGGCGGGTTTGGACAGGCAACGAACCAATGAGATGAAGCCAGGCCTGCTGTGCGGTTTCCATATCTGTGATCTCCTATAGAACCCACTGTTGACAGATGGGGGCAAATTGCTCTGGGACCTGAAGTGAGGTTTTAATGCAATATTAATATAATGGGAGAATCTCAATTGAATACTCTTTATGTCCTCTTTCCTCAACTCCTTCTCAAAACCCATTGGAGGAGAAGGTCAGAGGGCGGGACCGCTGGCTTTCTCATCCAATGGGTTTTGAGAAGGTTGCGAGGAGAGAGGACGCGAGGAGTATACATTTGAGATTGTCCCACTGTTTACTTCTAGTAAACCAAGCCAAGTGGATACCCAAGAACAGACAGACTTTTTTAGTAGCTGCAGTTTGAGGCAGATATGGAGCATTTCAAATATCAGAATGGTCCTCGTGGATTCCTGTCTGAGGAAATTAGTACTTGGCTCTGAGTGTGTTTGTGAATGACGTTAACGCACGTTGCCTTTTCAGATCATGAAGGAATGGGCTGAGGCTGACAACCAGTCCAAGAACCTGCCCAAGTCTGACCGCCAGGCCCTTAATGAGGTAAGAAGATGGAATAGGAAGAGGAGGGGATGGAAGAAAGGAGAACATATGGGAGATGGACACTCATACACCTATTAACACAACAATGATCCCCTCTCCTCTGCCCCCAGCATTTCCAGTCTGTGTTGCAGACTCTGGAGGAGCAGGTGGCAGGGGAGAGACAGAGGCTGGTGGAGACCCATCTGGCCCGCGTGGTGGCCACCCTCAACAACAACCGCAGACTGGCCTTGGAGAGCTACCTGACCGCCGTGCAGGCAGAGCCCCCTCAGGTCCGCAGACAGCAGGGGCAGCAGGGATATCTACATTTTGTTAGGCAGAGAGCATGACTGTACAGATCTGCACCGCTGCTGGGTTTCACACTCAACAGGTTCCCCTGTGTATCAAGAATGGTCCACCACCCAAAGGACATCCAGACAACTTGAAACAACTGTGGAACGCATTGGAGTCAACATGGGGCAGCATCCCTCTGGAACGCTTTCGACACCTTGTAGAGTCCATGCCCCGACGAATTGAGGCTGTTCTGAGGGCAAAGGGAGGGGTGCAACTCAATATTAGGAAGGTGTTCCTTATGTTTGGTATACTCAGTGTATATTTGTTAGGCAGAGAGTATGAGTGGACTGTAGTGTATTGATCATTTCTACCACACCTTCTCCACCCGCTCCATTCTCTGACTATAATATCACTCTCCTCTCAACAGCCGGAGCGGGTGCTGCAGGCTCTGAAGCGATACATGGCAGCAGAGCAGAAGGACCGCAGACACACTCTGAGACACTACCAGCACATTGAGGCCGTCGACCCCCAGAAGGCTGAGCAGATGAAGTTCCAGGTGTGAAATGAAAATATACCGGAATATACTAGGATGAAAAGATACTGTACCTCTTCCTTAAGCAGTGATGCTGCTTCATGAAAAACGGAACTCATAAAATAACTCTTAAAGGGGCAATCAGCAGTTGAAACAATAAAAAAAAGTGTATCCCCGCGCCCGTTTCAGTAAAAAGCTGAGGGAGCTTTGTCTTGTAATGAACCTAACCAGCATTGATCTCTTGGGGTTGCAGGTCTACACCCACCTCCATGTGATTGAGGAGAGGATGAACCAGAGCTTGGCATTACTCTACAAGGTCCCTGCCTTGGCTGAGGAGCTGCACGATGATATCCGTACGCTACACTCCTCTCTACTCTCCTGTTAGCCATGTAGACCAGGATGTGGGGTTACTGCCCCTGTCCTTATATTCATGTTTTAGTTCCTTCATAAGACATTTAGAAAGAGATAAGCTAGCATTTATCATGATGGCTTTTGTAAGAAATTGCATGTTCCAAATTCACATGATCTATTAGTAGGTTATTTATTATCTTGACATTTCTCTAGGGAACTCTCATTCAGAAAAAAAAGGATTGGTGTATATAAGGTGTAAATAACGCAGTGTTACCGTAAATACATGATACTTTACTGTATATCAAGCTTTCCTGTTTTTAAAAGCTACTTGTTTCTCCCTCCCTGTAGAGGAGCTGGTGAAGGCGGAGCGAGGAGATATCAGTGAGCTCATGACCACTTCCTTCTCTGAGACACGCACCACCGAGGAGCTGCTTCCTGCCGAGAGTGAGGAGGAGAAGGATGACGAGGAGGAGGAGGAGAGAGCCTTCCAGAACAGGCCCTACCCACCTCGCATCGGTACGGGGACACACACACACACTCATGAATGCACACATACACACAAAATGTCTCCTCCTCAAATAGTTCAGGAATTAATTAATTTATTTGAATACAAACAGTAGGTTAACATTTTATTTATCTCTATTGTTTCTGTCCTGTCAAGACCCACAGCCCAACACTAAGAAAGGTGAGTTAAAGGGAAGGGACATGAAATCTGATATTTGTCTGCCAAAATGTAATTTTCAAAGACAGAAACGTTGAAGTTGATCTGTGTTTTCTGCCTCTGCACTCAGCCTCTACAGATGAGTATGACTATGCCACATCTGAGAGAAGCCCCACATATGAATATGAGGAGAAAGTAAGAAAAATCTATTTTTTTTATTACAAACATACACATCACTTTACGGACATGGTATCCTACTTGCACTTGTGTTTACAACACAGCCAAGAGTTACGCTGACACATTATGTCAATCATCTCATCTCTCCTTCTCTCCCTCCATCCCAACCCATTTTGTATCTCACCTCCTCAAGTGTATATGGAAAAATAGCTTGTGTCGCACTGCAGCCTCCACGTGATCAACTGCTACATTTTTACTCACAAACTATAACATCCTCCCATAGCAGGAAGACCACTCCCATAGAGATATAGTTAATGTGTTCTATTTCATTTTGTGGTACTTCCTCTGTAATGACCTATTAAATTACCCCCTCTCTCACTTTTGCTCTCACTCTCTAGATTAACACCTCTCTAGAGCTCAAGCAGGTGGTCTTCAAGTCTCCTGAGATCCAGACCGATGAACTGGTGAGTCTGCTACCTAGATAAGTGTCTGGATGGGCTGGGCGGACCCGTCCCCTCTTGTGGTATTGTAAGTCATTCCCATGATGATATCAACCTCTAATTTCTCCATCTTCCCCTCTTTGTGCCTTCTCTTCCCCTTTTATGTTTCTGTCCTTAGCAACCAGACGCCCTGGAGACGTTCAACCGTGGGGCCATGGTGGGGTTGCTGGTGGTTGCCGTGGCCATCGCCATGGTGATGGTGATCAGTCTGTTGCTGGTGCGCAGGAAGCCGTATGGCACCATCAGCCACGGCATCGTGGAGGTAGGAGGCAGGGAATCAGAAAGAACAAACACCTGCTCACTTTGATGCTTCCAACACTTGTAAACTGGAACAACTTGTTCCGATTGGTGTTTTTAAATCACCGATGAAGGATTTTGAGGCTGATTCCTTGACCTGTCAATGTTTTTAATTTGCTGTTTTATGATTTTGTTATACTCTTGTGAATTCTATGGTTTTTACGAGACTACTTGTAGTTTTTCATGTTGTCTGTCTGTAATTGTGTAATGACTTGGTGCTGCCTATCTTGGCAAGGACACTCTTGAAAAAGAGATTTCAAATTTCAATGAGCCCTTCCTGGTTCAATCAAGTAATCAAGTGCTTTACAGATACCTAGCCCAAAACCCCAGAGAGAAAGCAATGCAGATTTAGAAGCACAGAGGCTAGGAAAAACCTAGAGAGGAATCCGGCTCTGAGAGGTGGTCAGCCCTCTTCTGGCTGTACCGGGTGGAGATGCATGTGGCCATTAAGGCCAGATAATTTTTGAAGAAGTTCAAACGTTCATAAATGACAAGCAGGGTCAAATCATAATCATGGTGGCTATAGAGGGCGCAGCAGAGCAATACCTCAGGAGTAAATGTCAGTTGGCTTTTCGTAGGCAGGTATTCCCTGCAGCGGCAGGTAGGAGAGGCACTTTATGCTTATAGCACATTAGTGTCCCCTCCTTCCTGCTGATAGCACTTCCTTATACCGTAGCATTTACTTGTACTGTATGAGTATAACCTTTGACCCACCATGTCTCACAGCAGGTTGACCCCATGCTGACCCCAGAGGAGCGCCAACTAAACAAGATGCAGAACCACGGCTACGAAAACCCCACCTACAAATTCTTTGAGCAAATGAACTGAGGCGATGGGTGTGGCCTCCCGGTCATGCCCAATCACACGAGGCGCTCCCTTTCCTTGTTCCCCTCCTAGAGGTGGTCCCAGTCACACCGCCTATGATGTATTAAGATGTATCATTACGACCAACACTTTAATGTAACTTGACAAGCAAATAGGGGGTATACGCCCCAATCCTCTGACCAACCATGTCCCCACATCAGTTTTGGAATGTAAACCAGTAACAGAGATGTATTACCAGCTGATCCATCCTCTTACTCTTCTGGTCTAGAATAAAGGGGTGGACATTAATGCCACAGTGTAACAATCATCTCCTTTGGAGAGATTCACTCCTGTCTGCTTGGATAGGAATACCATTGGAATGGCTAGAGTTGACCCCCTTATTCTTAATAAAATTGATTGATATTTGTCAGAAACTGACTCAATGTTGAACAGTGCATTTTGCTTTGTTGTGTATGTCATCTGTTTATTATTTGTTGGATTGTGTTACAGCTCTGATTCATTATATTCCAGTTCAGATAAATGGTGTAAAATGTGAACAAACAATATAGTCTGATTATAGTATAACGGATTTAAATCTCCATATAAACTGGCTACAATGACTCTGACATGATGACCACCAAGCCAACCCCAACTCCATGAGTCAATGTAGGACATCTTCTTTCAAAGCCAGGCACAGTTGTAAAGGTTAAGCAGAGATGAGGAGGTTGGGAATGTGAGGTATTGAAGCTTGATTAACTTAGTTGTTACTTAGTTATTACTTACCCACATATATTTTCAATCCATAGTAATATGGGTTGGTGATCTTTTGATATTAAGCCCAATCTCATCTCCTTCAGTCTGTGGCATCTGACACAACTGGCACCCAGAGCCTGTTCTATGCGATGTGAACTATATAATTGAACTAATGTACCAAATGTTCCATTAAGTGAATGACTGCTACCTAAAAAATTGTAACAAAGTAATGAGAAGTCCATTGTTTTAATGAAAGCATGCAGATTTGGTGTATGATGCTACCGTCTTTGTGTTGTTCCTGTTCTTTGCTTTTGATAAGATGGAAATGTGACAGATTAAAATGGACAGTGTAAATATCTTTAGAAAAAAAAACATCTTCAAAATAGACATTTCTAGAATGATTTTGCATCAGTGTAATGGAATAAAAAAATAATAATACTTGTGCTGTTCAGAGAGAGAACATTTTCCTAACATGGCTGATTGAAAACGGACTGTTGTAAAAAACCAGCACAAGACGATACAGTTAACTTCTGACTGAATGTATTTTAGGTAGATGTTGAGACTTCATTTCTTCTTCGGGAGGGCATCACTCCCCTAGTAGAACCCCAAGGACTAACCGGTAATCAGTAGACAAGCTACATATCCAATACCTTCCTCATTATCTCACTGTAGTTTAACACTGGATGTCTCTTTTCACTATTTGCAGGTCTGAATGAGAACAGTGGGATGTCATTCATTATTGTGGTGCAATGGACTTTAGCATTAGGGAACATAGTGATGTTGGCAACATGGTGATATTGTGGAACAGTTGCACCTAAGGAGGTATGCCGAGGACTGGACTATTGCTCAGATTGGGTGGGACCACAATATTTGCTCGAGCACATTCAAGTTAATCTTTAGGAACATAGCCGGTTTCAGGCAGGATGAACATACAATACAGAACATATAGATGCTGTATAAACACCAGTTGAATGTTAGTCTAGTAGGGAGATGTGTTGTGTCTCACTGAAGTCTCTGTCACTGTTATTATGATCAATATCATTCACTGTATACAGATAAGAAGGGATTGTCCACTTTTGAATGGCTGATTGTTGCCTCTTGGATGGGTTTTATGTTGAATTTATTTTCCACTACATGATTTTGGCCCCAGAGAGAGTTCTCTGTGTTGGATGGTCACATACACAGTAGGAGGTTTCTTCGTAATCTACAGTGTCAACTCCAACTACTGTTGGCCTACTGTACTACAGAGGATCCTAACCAAAACCAATCATCCTTCATTACTCTCAGAATTCTGAAAATAGCACTTTGTAAAACACCACCAGTCCTGAAACATCCTTAGATGTTTGTTGTTTATTTATAACTCATGGCTAGGTTGTTCTGCTGTGTACTCCATGAAACCACTTGTGACACGAGGGAGTAAATTATTGATCACATCAGAGGAGAGATGTTGCTGACTCACCCTCATCACCTCAAACCGTTCTGTTTCTTTATTCAAACACTGCTTTGAATATGGGAAGAGGAGTTCAAATACTTGAACTAAATTTGAATTTTCCATGTATTGCTTTTGGATTGTAGGAATCACAGGTTGTGGTTACTGCATCAAGATCATTAGAGATCTGAGATAGTCTTTGTATAATTTGTACAGGTCCGTTTAGTGAATGAAAACATGGTACGTTCACAGTTTAAGTCAGTTGAACCTTGTATCGATACTACTGAAACCATAGAAGAGAATAAGCTTGCCTGTGTTTCCCCAAAGATTCAAGGTTTTCCTACCAGCATTTAGCAGATGTAGAATGGTGTATACTGTAGTGACTGAACACACATTTGTATGTCCTCTCTTGGTTAAGATACTTCTGTTGGCCTTCCTCCCCTCCCCACCAGAGAAAATATAAACAATTATATGGAGAGTTTAATTGCTGCATTATTGCCTTTTACAATGCTGTGTTTTGGATGTAATTCTGTATTTTTTATTTGAGTAATTATCAATTGGATTGAGGGTCATGTTTTCTCACTGTATGAAAAATGTAGTAGCTTGTTTAAGGCACCGTTTAGAGGTTACATGTCTAACCTGCAGTTCAGATACAGTAGACCTACACTGTCTAAGTGCATTGTTGGGCCAGTAACCGAAAGGTTGCTGGATCGAATCCCCGAGCTGACAAGGTTAAAATCCGTCGTTCTGCCCCTGAAAAATGCAGTTAACCCACTGTTCCCTGGTAGGCCATCATTGTAAATAAGAATTTGTCCTTAACTGACTTGCCTAGTTAAATAAATGTTCAATTTAAAAATAAAAAAGTCTAACTAAATTGTCCATGGTGTGGCGCCAAGCACAACTGAACAAAATATTGCTCTGTCAGACAGATACTGACTGTATATAATGTGAACTCCCACCGTTTTGACTATACTCTGATTGGAATGAGGGAGCTGATCTTCAAATCCATTCAGAACTTGACCAAAGACATACTCTGCTCTAGAAGAGGTCAGACAACTGACTAATTTGGCCAATTGTCCTGAGCTATGTAGAATGTAATTCATGTGCAAGAAATCTGAGCAATGGAGATCTGATTAAGCTAATTAAAACTGTAATAAAATTACAAATGACCCACAAAACACTGTTTCTTGAATCACTGTTCTTCCCCTCTGACTACAGGATGGGATAGTGGTCTTGATTTTATAATATCAGCCAGAATGGGGTCACCAAGAGAGACGCATGTGTTCTGTCACAGCTATGACCAGAGAGATAGTCTATGGTTATAATAACACATTAATAAACACACCACCCACAGGAAAGTAGAGTGTTGTAAAGTATGGATTTTATTGTGGCTGGGTATAGCCTATTTTATTATCTAGATTGGTGAAGGTATCTGTCTATACTGTGTGCAACACTATAAAGTTTGCTGCCACATTTGGGGTTTGATGTCTTGATTGAAACCCACTTTCATATTTGTACAAAGTAAAACCAGCGTTGATAGTTAAGGAAATAAAACCTCAAGTGTTGTGAAAATGTGTTTATGCAGGGAGTTGAACATAACCACACATCAACCAAACACCTATTTAGTTTCAATAGAACATGACGCACAATGACATCACATCCTGTTCTTTCACCTCAATTTCCATTCCAGTTTTAAAACGTCACAGACTGAAACTATCTGCAATGTCAGGAAGTCAACATGGTTATGGTTTTATGGTTTATTCTAGGCCAAATAACAACCCTCGGCAGCAATATTGTCTTAAACACCATAGGCGATGGTTTTGCTTGTCTACTAAGTTAAATTCACCTGTTTCAATTGAAACTCATCTTAGTGGAATATTTTTTTTTTTTTAAGTGTCAGCAGGCTCAGCACATGTTATTTGGTTGTAACGTTATTAGGCTTTAATTATGACTTTTTATATGACATTTGATACATTCTTTTTTATCTAGGCCAGTGGTCACAAACCAGTCGGTAGCGATCTACTGATTGATCTCAGAGGAATTCCTATTCGATCATCAAGCATTTTTGTAAAAAAAACAACAATGTGCGTTCCCCCTACAACCAGTACTGCAGCTGCATTGAATGAGTATAGCAAAGTGTTCCGATAAGCTTGCGCTGTTATTATTAGCAGCTTGTGTCTAATTTAATATCAAGGAATATTTCACTTTCTCTGGTCAAATGAGTAACAACATCAATTGGTGCATGAGTCAGAAATAATGCAGTACGACCTGAGTTTGGCCATCAGTTGGAATATGGTGTCTCCACAGAACAATGAAAGAGTTTAGAACTTCTTAGTGCTAGGCCTCTTTTTTCTCCATTTCCACCTGAATGACCCAAAGTAAACTACCTGTTGCTCAGTCCCTGAAGCCAGGATATGCATATAATTGGTACCATTGGAAAGAAAACACTTTGACATTTGTAGAAATGTTAAGATAATGTAGGAGAATATAACACAATAGATATGGTAGGAGAAAATTCAAAGAAAAACCAACCAGAATTTTTTTGAGAGAGACCATCCTCTTAGAAGGGTAAGTGAATGCTCCCTGGATGCAATTCCTATGTTTTCCACCAGGTGTCAGCAGTCTGATCAAGGTTTCAGGCTTGTAACTTCAAAAACAAATAAGAAATATCAGTTTTAGTACAGGGACAGTCTTGGAAATTTGTGTTTGCGCGTGCCATGAAGACAGGACGCACCTGCTAAAATGTCCTATTGAATATACTTCTTTCCATAAGAAACATTATAGTTTGATTACATTTTATTTAAATAAAGGTATTTTTTAAAATTTAAAAAACCTTGCAACACTCCCTTATCTACTGGGTGAGCAGACTTCTATTCCAGCCCAGCAATAATACACATTAATAACATTAATTACACATTACTATCAACTCATTAGGTTTGATAAGGTGTGTTAGTGCTGGGCTAGAATATAAGCCTGCACACCCAGCATACATGAAGTAAAAGGATTGGCCTGCAACAGTTGTAATATGTTTGTAGCCTACGTTGTGTGTGACTTTTAACTGTATTGTTGTACACAACATTTGCTAAAATAAGTACACATACAATGTGGTAGGAGAATCAGAATTAGCTAGGTAACATAGAAAATTAAGATGTCTTATCTGCAGAATATGCTTATATGATTGAACTGTTGAACTCTTGTCTCCCTTCTGACTCTGGTGTTGCCAACTGCACTTCCTCCCTCATATGGGTCTCAGTCACCTGGGACCCAGAGAGGGGAGGAGTCAGGCTTGTCTATCACATGTCCCTGTTGCTGTGCAGAATATCAGAAAGAGAATAGTGCAAAGGAGGTCAGAAGGGAACATTGTTTCCATATGCAAATGTGTCTTTACCTATTGCAAACCATGTGAAGGGATGGCGTGATTAATGGGGAACCAATCACTTGTCTCCACAATGCCTGTGCATCAGTCACCCCCTCCTTGGGCCTTGGGGGGATTGTTCTCTCCCCTAGTTCCCTTTTTAGCAAGGTAACAACAAATGTCCTTTTAAGTTCTTAGTAGTGAACAAAACAACAAGATATTTATATTTGGGGCCAATGTCTGGCACAGGATGTGTGGGGTTGGTGTCTAGAACCATTGCAATGTAATTTTTATCAAAGATTCTCTGTAATGAGTTATTACGCGATTAGACTGATTTATCACGTAACCGTAATTACTAGGAAGTCGGGGCACCAAGGAAAAATATTCAGATTACAAAGTTCATTTCATTTCCTAAAATAACTTTTCAGATATTTTATCTGATCAATTAGTCTCAGAATTAATGAATGATTTACTTTACCTCACGTTAGTCTCATTCCAAACATTGTAAATTGTTGGTTATCTGCACAAACCCAGTCTTCACTATGAGTCATCCATACATCAATTGTCTTAAATAATTTATTTATTACTAACTAAGTAATTCACAGAAATGCACAAACAAACAAACAAACAAGGTAAATGTAATGATAGGAGAATGTGCCCTTGTGGGCTAAACCGGCATGGCAGCTTGCTAGACAAAAGGGGAAGTGGGGGTCAACTAAGAAGTCACTAAAGAGTGATAATTATAACAATTGAAATGCTAATCCTTTACACATGAACGCTCACTCATTCCGGAACAATTGCAATCTATATATATATATGTATTTACGCTCAGTGTGTCGTCTTGCTCGCTGGTGAAAAGTTTGTCTTTTGTAGAATTGTCCATCTCTCTCCCTCTCTCTCTCTCGGTTGTGGTGAGAATCAAATCAAATCAAATCAAATTTTATTTGTCACATACACATGGTTAGCAGATGTTAATGCGAGTGTAGCGAAATGCTTGTGCTTCTAGTTCCGACAATGCAGTAATAACCAACAAGTAATCTAGCTAACAATTCCAAAACTACTACCTTATAGACACAAGTGTAAGGGGATAAAGAATATGTACATAAAGATATATGAATGAGTGATGGTACAGAGCGGCATAGGCAAGATACAGTAGATGGTATTGAGTACAGTATATACATATGAGATGAGTATGTAAACAAAGTGGCATAGTTTAAAGTGGCTTGTGATACATGTATTACATAAAGCTGCAGTAGATGATATAGAGTACAGTATATACATATGAGATAAATAATGTAGGGTATGTAAACATTATATCAAGTGGCATTGTTTAAAGTGGCTAATGATACATGTATTACATAAAGCTGCAGTAGATGATATAGAGTACAGTATATACGTATACATATGAGATGAATAATGTAGGGTATGTAAACATTATATTAGGTAGCATTGTTTAAAGTGGCTAGTGATATATTTTACATCATTTCCCATCAATTCCCATTATTAAAGTGGCTGGAGTTGAGTCAGTGTTAGACTCAATGTTAGTGGTGGCTGTTTAACAGTCTGATGGCCTTGAGATAGAAGCTGTTTTTCAGTCTCTCGGTCCCAGCTTTGATGCACCTGTACTGACCTCGCCTTCTGGATGATAGCGGGGTGAACAGGCAGTGGCTCGGGTGGTTGTTGTCCTTGATGATCTTTATCTTCCAGGTGTCCTGGAGGGCAGGTAGTTTTTCCCTGGTGATGCGTTGTGCAGACCTCACTACCCTCTGGAGAGCCTTACGGTTGTGGGCGGAGCAGTTGCCGTTCCAGGCGGTGATACAGCCCGACAGGATGCTCTCGATTGTGCATCTGTAGAAGTTTGTGAGTGCTATTGGTGACAAGCCGAATTTCTTCAGCCTCCTGAGGTTGAAGAGGCGCTGCTGCGCCTTCTTCACGATGCTGTCTGTGTGGGTGGACCAATTCAGTTTGTCTGTGATGTGTACGCCGAGGAACTTAAAACTTACTACCCTCTCCACTACTATTCCATCGATGTGGATAGGCGGGTGTTCCCTCTGCTGTTTCCTGAAGTCCACAATCATCTCCTTAGTTTTGTTGACGTTGAGTGTGAGGTTTTCCTGACACCACACTCCGAGGGCCCTCACCTCCTCCCTGTAGGCCGTCTCGTCGTGGTTGGTAATCAAGCCTATCACTGTTGTGTCGTCCGCAAACTTGATGATTGAGTTGAAGGCGTGCGTGGCCACGCAGTCGTGGGTGAACAGGGAGTACAGGAGAGGGCTCAGAACACACCCTTGTGGGGCCCCAGTGTTGAGGATCAGCGGGGTGGAGATGTTGTTACCTACCCTCACCACCTGGGGGCGGCCCGTCAGGAAGTCCAGTACCCAGTTGCACAGGGCGGGGTCGAGACCCAGGGTCTCGAGCTTGATGACGAGCTTGGAGGGCACTATGGTGTTAAATCCCGAGCTGTAGTCGATGAACAGCATTCTCACATGGGTATTCCTCTTGTCCAGATGGGTAGGGGCAGTGTGCAGTGTGGTTGAGATTGCATCGTCTGTGGACCTATTTGGGCGGTAAGCAAATTGGAGTGGGTCTATGGTGTCAGGTAGGGTGGAGGTGAAATGGTCCTTGACTAGTCTCTCAAAGCACTTCATGATGACGGAAGTGAGTGCTACGGGGCGGTAGTCGTTTAGCTCAGTTACCTTAGCTTTCTTGGGAACAGGAACAATGGTGGCCCTCTTGAAGCATGTGGGAACAACAGACTGGGATAGGGATTGATTGAATATGTCCGTAAACACACCAGCCAGCTGGTCTGCGCATGCTCTGAGGGCGCGGCTGGGGATTCCGTCTGGGCCTGCAGTCTTGCGAGGGTTAACACGTTTAAATGTTTTCCTCACGTCGGCTGCAGTGAAGTAGAGTCCGCATATTTTGGTTGCGGGCCGTGTCAGTGGCACTGTATTGTCCTCAAAGCGGGCAAAAAGGTTATTTAGTCTGCCTGGGAGCAAGACATCCTGGTCCGTGACGGGGCTGGTTTTCTTTTTGTAGTCCGTGATTGACTGTAGACCCTGCCACATACCTCTTGTGTCTGAGCCGTTGAATTGAGATTCTACTTTGTCTCTATACTGACGCTTAGCTTGTTTGATTGCCTTGCGGAGGGAATAGCTACACTGTTTGTATTCGGTCATGTTTCCGGTCACCTTGCCCTGATTAAAAGCAGTGGTTCGGGCTTTCAGTTTCACGCGAATGCTGCCATCAATCCACGGTTTCTGGTTTGGGAATGTTTTAATCGTTGTTATGGGAACGACATCTCCAATGCACGTTCTAATGAACTCGCTCACCGAATCAGCGTATTCGTCAATGTTGTTGCTTGATGCAATACGAAGCATATCCCAGTCCACGTGATGGAAGCAGTCTTTGAGTGTGGAATCAGATTGGTCGGACCAGCGTTGAACAGACCTCAGCGCGGGGGCTTCTTGTTTTAGTTTCTGTCTGTAGGCAGGGATCAACAAAATGGAGTCGTGGTCAGCTTTTCCGAAAGGAGAGCGGGGCAGGGCCTTATATGCGTCGCGGAAGTTAGAATAGCAATGATCCAAGGTTTTTCCAGCCCTGGTTGTACAATCGATATGCTGATACAATTTAGGGAGTCTTGTTTTCAGATTAGCCTTGTTAAAATCCCCAGCTACAATGAGTGCAGCCTCAGGATATATGGATTCCAGTTTGCAAAGAGTCAAATAAAGTTTGTTCAGAGCCATTGATGTGTCTGCTTGGGGGGGAATATATACTGCTTGATTATAATCGAAGAGAATTCCCTTGGTAGATAATGCGGTCGACATTTGATTGCGAGGAATTCTAAATCAGGTGAACAGAAGGACTTGAGTTCCTGTATGTTGTTGTAACCACACCACGTCTCGTTAACCATGAAGCATACGCCCCCGCCCCTCTTCTTACCAGAAAGATGTTTGTTTCTGTCGGCGCGATGCATGGAGAAACCAGCTGGCTGCACCGACTCCGATAGCGTCTCTCCAGTGAGCCATGTTTCCGTGAAGCAAAGAACGTTACAGTCTCTGATGTCCCTCTGGAATGCTACCCTTGCTCGGATTTCATCAACCTTGTTGTCAAGAGACTGGACATTGGCGAGAAGTATGCTAGGGAGTGGTGCACGATGTGCCCGTCTCCGGAGTCTGACCAGAAGACCGCTTCGTTTCCCCCTTTTACGAAGTCATTTTTTGGGGTCGCCGGCTGGGATCCATTTCGTTGTCCTGGGTGAAAGGCAGAACACAGGATCCGCTTCGCGAAAGTCATATTCTTGGTCGTACTGATGGTGAGTTGACGCTGCTCTTATATTCAGTAGTTCTTCTCGACTGTATGTGATGAAACCTAAGATGACCTGGGGTACCAATGTAAGAAATAACACGTAAAAAAACAAAAAACTGCATAGTTTCCTAGGAACGCGAAGCGAGGCGGTCATCTCTGTCGGCGCCGGAAGTCACAGAGGGGATAGTTCAGAGTGACATTCGTTATAGAATGGATGTTTCGGCGGTTGTCGTTCATCGCGTTCAATGATACCGAATTCCTAGCTGCAGACTAGTAATTAGTATCAAAGACTTGTTCTTATTCTGTCGGTATCGATAGACTAAGAGTTTAACAACGTGGTATGGTTAACAGAATCAGCAATGGTCTACAACCTTTGTCCCCCTCCTAATGGAGAAAAACATGGTCTGCAACCTTTAACCATCTCGTAATTGAAGTAAGCTCGGTCTGCTGATCACAAACCCGAGTGGGGTTTTTATTCGGAAGGGCCGAAAAGGGCTGTCCCAGGATGTATGACCCTAACTGGGCTCAGGGGCGGTCCTATGATTTAGTTCAAATCAAAAGGGAATTGTATTTTTCTTCATTAAACAGTCCAAAATCATATTACACAACTATACAAACAGTATCATACTCACTCATCCATCTTATACAACAATTAGATGTAAACCTCATATCTGAGGCTATTATATAAACAGCGTTATGGTAATGTGGCCACACCGTCTCCCATGAGCTTCCCCAAGTCGGGACAAATGGACCAGTTCGTAGCTGGATTCTTCACCAATCTTTTATACTTTCTCCAGAACATGAAATTTGTTCGTGCCTCAAGTTCTGTGAGGTGGAAGGAATTCCTTTGTTCTCCATGACAATCTACTCTCTCTATACAGTGTGTCCATGAGGAGATCCTCAGGAATTTGCGACGTCTCTCTGAGCGCAGCAACCTTGTTGAAGGAGGCAAGGGGGAGGCAGGGAGAGGGGGATGGGGCTTGCTATACCCAAAGAGGCCAACGTCATGACACGCCTATATAGTATATAACCCAGAGACTCACTCCACTCAGTGGGCTCTCACTTTACTCACTTTGTGGGTGGTATGACCAGCTCCCTTTACTAAAGTTAATATCCTGATTGAGTAAAATGTCCACCACATTATTTGGTTTTTAGCATATAGATCATGCTCCAACAGTCTTCCCACTCCTTTCCATGGCCCGTGGATTTGGAAAAGGCCATTTTCTATTCGTCACCTGCACGAATGCGCACCAGATTGCAGATTGTGAAGTACTGGGCCCCATGCATTTGTTTGATGATGGTTGGGATGAGGGGTAAAGGGTAGCTGAACCTAGTGGTGGCTTTATTCAGAGTTCGATAATCAATGCAAAGCCGCGGTCCCCCACCTTTCTTTTTAACAAAAAATAAGCTTGAGGAGGCTGGTGACATAGAGGGGCGGATAAAACCCTGCTGGAGGCTCTCCTGTACCTACAGTGCCTTGCGAAAGTATTCGGCCCCCTTGAACTTTGCGACCTTTTGCCACATTTCAGGCTTCAAACATAAAGATATAAAACTGTATTTTTTTGTGAAGAATCGACAACAAGTTGGACACAATCATGAAGTGGAACAACATTTATTAGATATTTCAAACTTTTTTAACAAATCAAAAACTGAAAAATTGGGCGTGCAAAATTATTCAGCCCCCTTAAGTTAATACTTTGTAGCGCCACCTTTTGCTGCGATTACAGCTGTAAGTCACTTGGGGTATGTCTCTATCAGTTTTGCACATCGAGAGACTGACATTTTTTCCCATTCCTCCTTGCAAAACAGCTCGAGCTCAGTGAGGTTGGATGGAGAGCATTTGTGAACAGCAGTTTTCAGTTCTTTCCACAGATTCTCGATTGGATTCAGGTCTGGACTTTGACTTGGCCATTCTAACACCTGGATATGTTTATTTTTGATCCATTCCATTGTAGATTTTGCTTTATGTTTTGGATCATTGTCTTGTTGGAAGACAAATCTCCGTCCCAGTCTCAGGTCTTTTGCAGACTCCATCAGGTTTTCTTCCAGAATGGTCCTGTATTTGGCTCCATCCATCTTCCCATCAATTTTAACCATCTTCCCTGTCCCTGCTGAAGAAAAGCAGGCCCAAACCATGATGCTGCCACCACCATGTTTGACAGTGGGGATGGTGTGTTCAGCTGTGTTGCTTTTACACCAAACATAACGTTTTGCATTGTTGCCAAAAAGTTCAATTTTGGTTTCATCTGACCAGAGCACCTTCTTCCACATGTTTGGTGTGTCTCCCAGGTGGCTTGTGGCAAACTTTAAACAACACTTTTTATGGATATCTTTAAGAAATGGCTTTCTTCTTGCCACTCTTCCATAAAGGCCAGATTTGTGCAATAGACGACTGATTGTTGTCCTATGGACAGAGTCTCCCACCTCAGCTGTAGATCTCTGCAGTTCATCCAGAGTGATCATGGGCCTCTTGGCTGCATCTCTGATCAGTCTTCTCCTTGTATGAGCTGAAAGTTTAGAGGGACGGCCAGGTCTTGGTAGATTTGCAGTGGTCTGATACTCCTTCCATTTCAATATTATCGCTTGCACAGTGCTCCTTGGGATGTTTAAAGCTTGGGAAATCTTTTTGTATCCAAATCCGGCTTTAAACTTCTTCACAACAGTATCTCGGACCTGCCTGGTGTGTTCCTTGTTCTTCATGATGCTCTCTGCGCTTTTAACGGACCTCTGAGACTATCACAGTGCAGGTGCATTTATACGGAGACTTGATTACACACAGGTGGATTGTATTTATCATCATTAGTCATTTAGGTCAACATTGGATCATTCAGAGATCCTCACTGAACTTCTGGAGAGAGTTTGCTGCACTGAAAGTAAAGGGGCTGAATAATTTTGCACGCCCAATTTTTCAGTTTTTGATTTGTTAAAAAAGTTTGAAATATCCAATAAATGTCGTTCCACTTCATGATTGTGTCCCACTTGTTGTTGATTCTTCACAAAAAAATACATATCTTTATGTTTGAAGCCTGAAATGTGGCAAAAGGTCACAAAGTTCAAGGGGGCCGAATACTTTCGCAAGGCACTGTAGGTCTCCATGACCTCGGTCTCCGCATAGGAGAGGGGATAGACATGTCCGGTGTGTAGCCTGGGTACTGGTGGCCCACTTTGGCTAAGGATGTGAGGGTTTATGTTTCCTCCTTCTCGGTGTGTGATCAGTGTAAGGCTCTTAGGCACCTGCCAGATCAGACACTATATCCTCAGGCACCCCGTAGTGCCAGAAGATGTGCGTAAACAAGGCCTCCGTAGTCTGAAGGGCTGTCTGAGGTGCGGGAGGTTCCTCCGCCCCCTCTGGACATCGAGGGGGTCCCAGCGTACTCCGTTCACTCTATAATGGATTCGAGGCGTCGGGCGAGGGGCCTCCAGTACCTCGTGGACTGGGAGGGGTATGGTCCGGAGGAGAGATGTATCATTACCAGGGTCTCCCAGGTGGTGCAGTGGTCTAAGGCACTGCATCGCAATGCTAGCTGTGCCACCAGAGATTCTGGGTTCGAGCCCAGGCTCTGTCGCACTCTCCGGGTTAGGGAGGGTTTGGCTGGCAGGGATATTGCGCACTAGCGACTCCTGTGGTGGGCCGGGCACAGTGCACGCTGACCAGGTCGCCAGGTGTACGGTGTTTCCTCCGACACATTGGTTCTTGTGTCAAGAAGGAGCGCGGCTAGGTTGGGTTGTGTTTCGGAGGATGCGTGGCTCTCGACCTTCGCCTCTCCCGAGTCCGTACGGGAGTTGGACAAGACTACCTACCAACACTTTAATGTAACTTGACAAGCAAATAGTGGTTAAACCTCTGACCAACCATATCCTCACATCAGTATTTGGAATGTAAATCAGTAACAAAGATTTTAATAAAGATTTATCAACTAATCCATCCTCTTACTCTTCTGGTCTAGAATAAAGGTGAAGTCCATTATTTTAATGAAAGCATGCAGATTTGGTGTATGATGTAGTTTATGTTGTTCCTGTTCTTTGCTTTTGATAAGATGGAAATGTGTAATGGAATAAAAACCAAAAAAGAATACCATGTGCTGTTCAGAGAGAGAACATTTTCCAAACATGACTGTTGAAAACGGACTGTTGTAAAAAACCAGCACAAGACGATACAGTTAACTTCTGACTGAATGTATTTTAGGTAGATGTTGAGACATTTCTTCTTCGGTAGGGCATCACTCCCCTAGTAGAACCCCAAGGACTAACCGGTAATCAGTAGACAAGCTACATATCCAATACCTTCCTCATTATCTCACTGTAGTTTAACACTGGATGTCTCTTTTCACTATTTGCAGGTCTGAATGAGAACAGTGGGATGTCATTCATTATTGTGGTGCAATGGACTTCAGCATTAGGGAACATAGTGATGTTGGCAACATGGTGATGTGGAACAGTTGCACCTAAGGAGGTATGCCGAGGACTGGACTATTGCTCAGATTGGGTGGGACCACAATATTTGCTTGAGCACACCTGAGCTATTTTCAGTTTATTGTTTCAAATTCAAGTTAATCTTTAGGAACATAGCCGGTTTGCAGGCAGGATGAACATACAAGACAGAACATATAGATTCTGTTTAAACACCAGTTGAATGTTAATCCACTGTTGTTGCTACTTTTTCAGTCCCATTTCTCATCCAAGGGAAATGGGTTGCATCTCACTGAAGCATCGGTCACAGTTGTTATGATCAATATCATTCACTGTATATAGATAAGGAGGGATTGTCCTCTTTACAATGACTGATTGTTGACCTCTTGGACCTCTTGAATTTATTTTCCACTACATGACTTTGGTACCAGAGAGAGTTCTCTGAGAGTTCTCATTTACAACTGCGACCTGGCCAAGATAAAGCAAGATAAACAGCTTTTACCCCTAACCATTAGACTCCTGAACATCTAATCAAATGGCCACCCAGACTATTTGCATTGCCCCCCCCCCCCCCCCCCCCTCTTTTATACCGCTGCTACTCTCTGTTGTTATCATCTACAGTATATATAGTCATTTTAATAACTCTCCCTACATGTACATATTACCTCAACTAACCCGTGTCCCCGCACATGGACTCTCTACTCCCCTGTATATAGTCTCGCTATTGTTATTTACTGCTGCTCTTTAATTGATTTATACTTTTATTTGTTATTGTTATTCGTATCAAACACCTGCATTTTGTGACTAATAAAATGTGATCTGATTTGAATTTCAGGACCTGAATGGTAGTTTGATCATAGCACTCCTCTCACAGCTATACAAGTATTCCCTGAATTTACTCAGTTTGTTTGGAATGGGATGTATACCCAGAATACCTCCAGCAGAAGGATTGGCCTGCTAGAGTTGTAACATTTGCTAACATGAGTACACATTGCATACAATGGTGTATGTTTCATTTTTTACCTTTATAAACTCAACTTGCGTCTGTAAATATCTGTATTCATTATACTATTATTATTTCCGTAGCCTAGGCTACACTAATGGTCACGTTCCAAGCCCTATGCCTGTAAATTGATTTGAACGCCAATCGGCTACACTCCGGTACAGTACCTGCACCACGGTAGGAATTTATGTTTTACGCCTCAATTTTAACCAAGATTAAAGTGAATAGTTAACTTGATTATGATAAGTTATGTAATAATCAATAGCATAGTAGTTCTACAGTAGCTATAGAATTAACGTTGTAAAGTTGAAAAGATAAAATAAAAACAAAAGCAACATTTAACTTTCGATTTTGATCATACTGTAGGTAGCCGATTGTATTACCTCATCTAATCACTATGTATATCATACAACATAAAGATAAATTAAGAGAGTAGGTCTAAACCTAGCAACAACAAAAAATATCACGTCCTTCTGCCATATTGATAAGTATGTGTTAAATATACAGTCTGGGATTTGAAAAACAGCAGAGGCTATTAAAGCTTTCATTTTAATATCCTCTGGGATTTTATTTAGCAGCTGAGATATGGGGCTGAAACGTAACCACTCTCATTTATAGACTGAGCTATGAATGGAAGGACATGATTATGCATTGATTGAAAATTATCGTTTTAACCATGGTTTAAAGTGGTACGGTGTTCCGTTTATAATTAGAGTACATTGTTTACAAACAATGGCGTAAAACAATGTCTTATTTTGTGTTCTTATGGTGTAAAACAGTGGAATTTAACAATAGTCAATGGCTGTATAATTCATTTAAACGTCCAATAATAGATGTACCAATCAAATAAACTTGATTATGATGAATTATTTGTTCATCAATAGCATAGTAGCCTACAGTACCTCAAGAATGAACATTGCAAAGTTGAAAATAAAATAAAAACGAAAAAAACATTTAACTTTCGATTTTGATCCCCATGACGTCACAAGATGTTATCTAACCGGTTTTACAGGTGAACTACAAAACTCTGCACCCGACTGTAGACTAGGCTAACCTACATGTATGTGGCATTGGTAGCCTATTTCATTAGCTCATCCATCACTATTCACATCATATACAAATATACACCAGTTTATTAGGTGCACCAACCCGTTCACTAAAATTAAGCGTGATTCGTCACTCCAGAGAAATCGTTTCCACTGCTCCAATGGGGCGTGCTTTACATCACTCCAGACGACGCATGACATTGCGCATGGTTATTTTAGGCTTGTGTGCGGTTGCTCGGTCAAAAAACAGTTATTTGGGAATTCGGTAGTGAGTATTGCAACTTAGGACAAACTATTTGTTTGCGCTAAGCACTTCAGCACGCAGCGGTCCTGTTCTGTGAGCTTGTGTGGTATACCACTTCCCAGCTGAGCAGTTGTTGCTCCTAGAGGTTGAAACTTCACAATAATAACATTTACAGTTGACTTGGGAAGCTCTAGCAGGGCAGAAATTTGAAGAACTGAGTTGTTGGAAAGGTGGCATCTTATGACGGTGCCACTGAAAGTCACTAAACTCTTCAGTAAGGCCATTCTACTGCCCGTGTCTATGGAGATTGCATGGCAGTGTGGTCGATTCTATACACCTGTCTGCAACAGGTGTGGCTGGAATAGCCGAATCCACTCATTTGAAAGGGTGTCCACACACTTCTGTGTATATATAGTGTATATTATTATGCTCACTCAACTGTGCCTCACAATAATAATACAACAAATTATATATTACCATTGTGATCATATAGATTTTGTAAATATAATTTTCAGAAGAACAACATTGGCAGGGCAATTCAAGCATAGTGATAATGTATTGGGCCTACTGTACATGTGGCCATAGAGGCCAGATCGTTTTTCAAGATGTTCAAACATTCATAGATGACCAGCAGGGTCAAATCATAACTATGATGGCTATAGAGGGTGCAACAGTTCAACACCTCAGGAGTAAATGTCAGTTTGCTTTTCATGGCAGATGTTCAAAAGTTTCTCTCCCTGCAGTGGCAGGTAGGCAAGGTATTTTATGCTAATGAGACAGTAGTGTCCCCTCTTTCCTGCTTATAGTACTTCCTTATACCTTAGCACTTATTTGTACTTTATCAGTGTGACCTTTGACCAGTGGCGACCCACCTTTGACCAGAGCCCCTCCTGTTTTGAGCCCCACCTGTTTAGCTAAAAAAATATATAATAATAATAATAATAATAAATATATATATTTTTTTGCATATATCATATATCAGTTTGCAAATAATGTTAAAACAATTATGTAAAAAACATGTTTTCTTTCTTGCTTTCTTGAGTAAGGCAGCTCCAAAATGCAGGCGTTTGATTAAGGCAGAAAACACATTTCAGTTGAATGCATTCAGTTGTACAACTGACTAGGTATTCTCCTTTCCCCGTTCACCCTAGCTCAATGCTTTCTGTGTTGGTGGGGTAGCCAGCGGAAAATACGGAGCATAGGGGCTAGTAATGTTCTCTAGTTGCGGCCTGATTGGCTCAGTGTTCTGTCACTCATGGGGACACTACGTCAACACAAAATCTATGGGGAGAGATCGAAAATTCAAACCCCTTGGGTGCTGCCATAGAGTTACATTAGATGTGCCCATCCACAAAGGCTCAAGGTCATTGGCCACAGACAAAATTATGTCAAATCAGGTTATATGTCCCATAGCTTCAACATCATACATTCAAAGTCTTAGCTAGCAACCATCATCATGAATGAAGTCAACAATCTACTGGCAAATCCTTTACAATCGTTGTCATATGAAGAGAAACTATAAAGAGAAATTAAAGATACAATGTATCTGTGCTCATCGGCCATTGGACAAGTTGGAAATCACTAATTCAACAATGAATGGTTTGGTAGGAATCAGTGGCTAACTCCAAGCATTGCAAAGTAAATACTGGCCTGCTATTCAGTGGAGTGTGTGTGGTCCAAGTCTGGGTTTAAGTGTCTCTTTTCCAAGCTTATAAGGACAAACATTCAACACTGGTGTCACGACTTCCGCCAAAGCCGGTCCCTCTCCTTGTTCGGGCAGCGTTCGGCAGTCGACGTCACCGGTCTTCTAGCCATCGCCGCTCCACCTTTCATTTTCCATTTGTTTTGTCTTGTTTTCCTGCACACCTGGTTTACATCTCCTCATAATTACTATGTGTATTTAACTCTCTGTTCCCTCCATGTCTGTGTGGGGTATTGTTTACTGGCAAGGTTGGCACGCTTCCGGCTGGTTTGTGCCAGGTTTTGTTTTGTGCCCGTGCTTTGTGGCAGCCGGTACTTTGTACTTGGTTATTGTACTTTGTATTGCCTCAGTAAAGTGCTTTGTCCACTCATCTCTGCTCTCCTGCGCCTGACTTCCATGCACCAGCTACACTCACCATTTGACAGAATACCTCACCCTCAATGGAGTCAGCAGGTGCAGGTGCCCCTGTTTTAGGGGTAGAGGAGCGCGTCCAGGAACACGCAGCGATGCTCCACCATCTCGGCACCGCCATGGACCGTGTCGTCCAAACAATGGACCGCTGGGAGAGACAGGGAGTCCCTCCAGCACCTCCACCAGCACAACAGGGGCCTCCACTTCTCGCTCCCTATGTACCCGGTTCCAGGTGTATTCGTCTCGCCCTCCCCAGGGAGTACGATGGGACTCCCCAGTGTTTCCTGCTGCAGTTGGAGTTATACCTGGCGGCCGTCCACCCGGCTCCTTCGGGCCATGAGAGGGTGTCCGCCCTCGTCTCATGCCTCTCGGGGAAAGCCCTGGAGTGTACAAACGCTGTGTGGGTGGAAGGAGATGCGGTGCTGGACCACTTAGAGGAGTTCACCCGTCGTTTCCGAGCAGTCTTCAACCACCCGCCCAAAGGTAGAACGGCTGATGAAATTCTCTTTCACCTGCGGCAGGGGACGAGGAGCACCCAGGAGTTCGCTCTGGACTTTCGGATCCTGGCCGCCGGAGCGGGATGGAACGGCAGGGCCCTGATCGACCACTATCGCTGCAGCCTGCGCGAGGATGTCCGTCAGGAGTTGGCCTGCAGAGACACCACCCTCACCTTTGACCAGCTGGTGGACCTGTCCATCCGGCTGGATAATCTGCTGGCCACCAGCGGACATCCAGATCGGGTTTTGTTGGTTCCATCCTCCATCACCACCGCTCTGATACCTATGGAGCTGGGAGGTGCTGCGCTTAGAGAGGCAGGAGGAGGGGCCTTCTCGTGCACCATCTGTGGCCACAGAGGTCACACTGCTGGTCGGTTTCGAGTTTGTTCCTCTGGGGGTCGAGGCAACAGGCAGGGCACTCTAGCGTCACCCCAGGTGATTCGGCACCATTCTCACCCAGAGTCCTCTGTTGCACCCCTGTTTTTGCATGTCATTTTTCCTGAGTTTTTCCCGCAATCCCAGCATAAGGTGCTCGTCGCTTCAGGCGCAGCTGGGAATTTTATAGACAGAGCATTCGCTCATAGTTTAGGGATACCTATTGTTCCAGTGGCTGTGCCCTTCCCACTTCACGCCTTAGACAGTCAACCATTAGGGTCAGGGTTGATTAGGGAGGCCACCGCTCCCCTGGGCATGGTGACGCCGGGGGGTCACAAGGAGAGAATCAGTCTCTTCCTCATTGACTCTCCTGCATTTCCCGTGGTGCTAGGCCTACCCTGGTTAGCCTGTCATGACACCACTGTTTCATGGCAACGGAGGGCTCTCACGGGGTGGTCGCGAGAATGCTCGGGGAGGTGTTTAGAAGTTTCCGTTGGTGCTACTACGGTGGAAAGTCCAGACCAGGTCTCCACCGTGTGCATTCCCGCCGAATATGCTGATTTGGCTCTCTCCTTCCCCAAAAAGAAGGCGACTCAATTACCACCCCATCGACGGGGGGATTGTGCGATAAATCTCTTGGTAGACGCCGCACTTCCCAGGAGTCACGTGAATTCCCTGTCACAGGCGGAGATGGCGGCTATGGAAACATATGTCTCCGAATCCCTGTGTCAGGGGTTAATTCGGTCCTCTACTTCACCCCTGTGCTTCCTCAAGTTTATTTTTTGTGAAGAAGAAGGAGGGAGGTCTGCGCCCGTGTATTGACTATCGAGGCCTAAACCAGATCACTGTGAGGTACAGTTACCCTCTCATAGCCACAGCGATTGAGTCAATGCACGGGGCGCGCTTCTTCACCAAACTAGATCTCAGGAGCGCTTACAACCTGGTGTGTATCCGGGAGGGAGACGAGTGGAAGACGGCGTTCAGTACTACCTCAGGGCATTATGAGTACCTCGTCATGCCGTACGGGTTGATGAATGCTCCATCAGTCTTCCAAGCCTTTGTAGACAAGATTTTCAGGGACCTGCACGGGCAGGGTGTAGTGGTGTATATTGATGACATTCTGATATACTCCGCTCCACACGCTCAGCATGTGTCCCTGGTGCGCAGGGTGCTTGGTCGACTGTTGGAGAATGACCTGTACGTCAAGGCTGAGAAATGCTTGTTCTTCCAGCAGTCTGTCTCCTTCCTGCTTCCGTGCTCTCTCAGCGCTCGGCTACGCCACCGAAGCTCCACCCCTGTGCCTTCTTCTCGAGGAAGCTCAGCTCGGCGGAGCAAAACTATGACGTGTGGGACCAGGAGCTGTTGGCTGTCGTCAAGGCTTTGAAGGCGTGGAGACATTGGCTTGAGGGGGCTAAACACCCTTTTCTCATCTGGACTGACCACTGCAATCTGGAGTACATCCGGGCAGCGAGGAGACTGAACCGGCGCCAGGCAAGGTGATCCATGTTTTTCACCTGTTTTGTTTTCACCCTTTCTTACAGACCTGGTTCCCAGAACATGAAGGCAGACGCACTTTCCCGGCTGTATGACACAGAGGAGCGGCCTATGGATCCCACCCCCATACTCCCGGCCTCCTGCCTGGTGTCGCCGGTAGTGTGGGAGCTGGACGCGGACATTGAGCAGGCGTAGAGCCTGCTCCCCTCCAGTGTCCCGCTGGGCGTCTGTACGTTCGGTCTGCTGTCCGTGACCGGGGTGATCTATTGAGCCCACACGTCACCTTCCTCTAGTCATCCAGGCATCGATCGGACGGTACACTGTCTGAGTGGGAAGTACTGTTGGCCCACTTTGGCTGAGGATGTGAGGGTTTATGTTTCCTCCTGCTCGGTGTATGCTCAGTGTAAGGCTCTTAGGCACCTGCCCAGAGGTAAACTACACCCCTTACCCGTTCCACAACGATCCACAACCTGTCGACCGATCTCACCCATCACAGGGAAACACCACGATCCTGGTTGTTGTGGATTGTTTTTCTAAGTCCTGCCGTCTCCTTCCTCTGCCCGGTCTCCCTACAGCCCTTCAGACTGCAGAGGCCTTGTTTACGCACGTCTTCTGGCACTACGGGGTGCCTGAGGATATAGTGTCTGATCTGGGTTCCCAGGACACTTCGAGGGTCTGGAGGGCGTTCATGGAACGTCTGGGCGCTCTGGCGCCTTGGCATCAGAGTCAGACTGAGGCTCCTGCGGTGAACGGCGCGGTTCAGGCGCGCGGAGGATACATGGGACGCCGCCCATGTTCACCTCCAGCGGGCCGTGCTGCGCCAGAATGCCAGCACAGACCATCACCGCAGTGAGGCCCCGGTGTTCCCCGGTCTGGCTCTCGACCCGAAACCTGCCCCTCCGCCTGCCCTGCCGGAAGCTGGGACCGCGGTTTGTGGGGCCATTTAAAGTCCTGAGGAGACTGAACGAGGTGAGTTACAGGTTACAGCTTTCCCTTGATTAACGTATTAACCCCTCGTTCCATATGTCTCTCCTCAGGCCGGTGGTGGCTGGTCCACTCCAGGAGTCTGAGGTGCGGGAGGTTCCTCCACCCCCTCTGGACATCGAGGAGGTCCCAGCGTACTCCGTTCACTCTATAATGGATTCGAGGCGTCGGGTGAGGGGCCTCCAGTACCTCGTGGACTGGGAGGGGTATGGTCCGGAGGAGAGATGTATCATTACCAGGGCCTCCCAGGTGGTGCAGTGGTCTAAGGCACTGCATCGCAATGCTAGCCGTGCCACCAGAGATTCTGGGTTCGAGCCCAGGCTCTGTTGCACCCTCCGGGTTAGGGAGGGTTTGGCTGGCAGGGATATCGCGCACTAGCGACTCCTGTGGTGGGCCGGGCACAATGCACGCTGACCAGGTCTCCAGGTGTACGGTGTTTCCTCCGACACATTGGTGCGGCTGGCTTCCGGGTTGGATGTGTGTTGTGTCAAGAAGGAGCGCGGCTAGGTTGGGTTGTGTTTCGGAGGACGCGTGGCTCTCAACCTTCGCCTCTCCTGAGTCCGTACGGGAGTTGCAGCGATGAGACAAGACAACCCTACCAACACTTTAATGTAACTTGACAAGCAAATAGTGGTTAAACCTCTGACCAACCATATCCTCACATCTGTATTTGGAATGTAAATCAGTAACAGAGATGTTTTATCAACTGATCCTCTTACTCTTCTGGTCTAGAATAAAGGTGAAGTCCATTATTTTAATGAAAGCATGCAGATTTGGTGTATGATGTAGTTTATGTTATTCCTGTTCTTTGCTTTTGATAAGATGGAAATGTGTAATGGAATAAAAACCAAAAAAGAATACCTTGTGCTGTTCAGAGAGAGAGAGAGAGAGAACATTTTTTTGACTGAATCTATTTTAGGTAGATGTTGAGACTCCATTTCTTCTTCGCGAGGGCATCACTCCTTCTTCAGTAGGGCATCACTCCCCTAGTAGAACCCCAAGGACTAACCGGTAATCAGTAGACAAGCTACATATATCCAATACCTTCCTCATTATCTCACTGTAGTTTAACACTGGATGTCTCTTTTCACTATTTGCAGGTCTGAATGAGAACAGTGGGATGTCATTCATTGTTGTGGTGCAATGGACTTTAGCATTAGGGAACATAGTGATGTTGGCAACATGGTGATATTGTGGAACAGTTGCACCTAAGGAGGTATGCCGAGGACTGGACTATTGCTCAAATTGGGTGGGACCACAATATTTGCTCGAGCACACCTGAGCTATTTTCAGTTTGTTTCAAATTCAAGTTAAGCTTTAGGAACATAGCCGGTTTGCAGGCAGGATGAACATACAATACAGAACATATAGATTCTGTTTAAACACCAGTTGAATGTTAATCCACTGTTGTTGCTACTTTTTCAGTCACATTTCTCATCCAAGGGAAATGGGTTGCATCTCACTGAAGCATCGGTCACAGTTGAAAGCAAAGCAAAGCAGTGTGACAAAAAACAACACATGGGAGAAACAAAAGTACAGTCAAAAACAATAGAAAAATCTATATACAGTGTATGCAAATGGAGTAAGGCAATAAATATGTCATAGTAGCGAAGTAATTACAATTTAGCAAATTAACACTGGAGTGAATGATGTGCAGATGATGATGTGCAAGTAGAAATACTGGTGTGCAAAAGAGCAAAACAGTAATTAAAAACAATATGGGGATGAGGTAGGGAGGTGAGCTGCTCAGATAGCTGTTGCTTAAGGTTAGTGAGGGAGATATAAGTCTCTCTGATTTTTTGCAATTCGTTCCAGTCATTGGCAGCAGAGAACTGAAAGGAAAGGCAGCCAAAGTAGGTATTGGCTTTGGGGATGACCAGTGAGATATGCCTGCAGGAGAGCGTGCTATTAGTGGGTGTTGTTATGGTGACCAGTGAGCTTTACCTAGCGAAGACTTATAGATGACCTGGAGCCAGTTGTTCTGGCGATGAATATGTAGCGAGGGCCAGCCAACGAGAGCATACAGGTCGCAGTGGTGGGTGGTATATGGGGCTTTGGTGACAAAACGGATGGCACTGTGATAGACTGCATCCAATTTGCTGAGTAGAGTGTTGGAGGCTATTTTGTAAATTACATCGCCAAAGTCAAGGATCGGTAGGATAGTCAGTTTTACAAGGGTATGTTTGGCAGCGTGAGTGAAGTAGGCTTTGTTGCGAAATAGGAATCTGATTCTAGATTTAATTTTGGAATGGAGATGCTTAATATGAGTCTGGAAGGAGAGTTTACAGTCTAGCCAGACACCTAGGTATTTGTAGTTGTCAGAACCGTCCAGAGTAGTGATGCTGGTCGGGTGAGCGGGTGCAGGCAGCGATCGGTTGAAGAGCTTACATTTAGTTTTACTAACATTTAAGAGCAGTTGGAGGCCACGGAAGGAGTGTTGTATGGCATTGAAGCTTATTTGGAGGTTTGTTAACACAGTGTCCAAAGAAGGGCCAGATGTATACAGAATGGTGTTGTCTGTGTAAAGGTGGATCAAGGAATCACCCGCAGCATCATTGATATCATTGATATATACAGAGAAAAGAGTCGGCCGAGAATTGAACCCTGTGGTACCTCCATAGAGACTGCCAGAGGTCCGGACAACAGGCCCTCCAATTGTACACACTGAACTCTATTTTAGAAGTAGTTGGTGAACCAGGCAAGGCAGTCATTTGAGAAACCAAGGCTGTTGAGTCTGCCGATAAGAATACGGTGATTGATAGAGTCGAAAGCCTTGGCCAGGTCGATGAAGACGGCTGCACAGTACTGTCTTTTATCGATGGCGGTTATGATATCGTTTAGTATCTTGAGCGTGCCTGAAGTGCACCCGTGACCAGCTCGGAAACCGGATTGCACAGCGGAGAAGGTACGGTGATCAGTGATCTGTTTGTTAACTTGGCTTTCGAAGACTTTGGAAAGGCAGGGCAGGATGAATATCGGTCTGTAACAGTTTAGGTCTAGAGTGTCACCCCCTTTGAAGATCTTTCCAATCTTTAGGAATCTCGGGCGATACGAAAGAGATGTTGAACAGAATAGTAATAGGGGTTGCAACAATGGCGGCAGATAATTTTAGAAAGAGAGGGTCCAGACTGTCTAGCCCAGCTGATTTGTACGTGTCCAGGTTTTGCAGCTCTTTCAGAACATCTGCTATCTGGATTTGGGTGAAGGATCAGCTTGGGAGACTTGGGCAAGTAGCTACGGGGGGTGCGGAGCTGTTGGCCGGGGTTGGGGTAGCCAAGAGGAAAGCATGATCAGCCGTAGAGAAATGCTTATTGAAATTCTTGATTATCGTGGATTTATCGGTGGTGACAGTGTTTCCTAGCCTCAGTGCAGTGGGCAGCTGGGAGGAGGTGCTCTAATTCTCCATGGACTTTACAGTGTCCCAGAACTTTTTGGAGTTAGAGCTGCAGGATGCACATTTCGGATTGAAAAGCTAGCCTTTGCTTTCCTATCTGACTGTGTGATTTGGTTCCTGACTTCCCTGAAAAGGGACTATTCGATGCTAGTGCAGTACGCAACAGAATGTTTTTGTGCTGGTCGAGGGCAGTCAGGTCTGGAGTGAACCAAAGGCTATATCTGTTCTTAGTTCTACATTTTTTGAAAGGGGCATGCTTATTTAAGATGGTGAGAAATGTACTTTTAAAGAACAACCATGCATCCTCTACTGACGGGATGAGGTCAATATCCTTCCAGGATACCCGGGTCAGGTCAATTAGAAAGGCCTGTTCGCAGAAGTGTTTTTGACAGTGATGAGGGGTGGTCATTTGACCACGGACTCATAATGGAAGCAGGCAATGAGGCAGTGATCGCTGTGATCCTGATTGAAAACAGCAGGGGTGTATTTGGAGGGCAAGTTGGTCAGGATAATATCTATGAGGGTTCCCATTTTTACGGATTTAGGGTTGTACCTGGTGGGTTCCTTGATAATTTGTGTGAGATTGAGGGCATCTTGCTTAGATTGTAGGACGGCCGGGGTGTTAAGCATATCCCAGTTTAGGTCATCTAGCAGAACAAATTTTTAAGATAGATGGGGGGCAATCAATTCACCAATGGTGTCCATGGCACAGCTGGGAGCTGAGGGGGGTCTATAACAGGCGGCAACAGTGAGAGACTTATTTCTGGAGAGATAATGTTTTTTTAATTAGAAGCTCTAACTGTTTGGGCATAGACCTGGAAAGTTTGACAGAACTTTGCAGGCTATCTCTGCAGTAGATTGCAACTCCTCCCCTTTTGGCAGTTCTATCTTGATCATTTTTCACTACTGTCAGAATTCTGAAAATAGCACTTTTTAAAACACCACAAGTCCTGACACATCCTTAGAGGTTCATAGTTTATTTATAACTCATGGCTAGGTTGTTCTGCTGTGTACTCCATGAAACCTCTTGTGACACGAGGGAGTAAATTATTGATCACATCAGAGGAGAGATGTGGCTGACTCACCCTCATCACCTCAAACCGTTCTGTTTCTTTATTCAAACACTGCTTTGAATATGGGAAGAGGAGTTCAAATGCTTGAACTCAGAGATTTGATTTGTTCATGTATTGCTTTTGGATTGTAGTAATCACAGGTTGTGTTTGCTGCATCAAGATAAGTAGAAAGCCGAGATAGTCTTTGTATAATTTGTACAGCTCCGTTTAGTGAATGAAAACGTGGAATGTTCACAGTTTAAGTCAGTTGAACCTTGTATCGATACTACTGAAACCATAGAAGAGAACAAACTTGCCTATGTTTCGCCAAAGATTCAAGGTTTTCATACCAGCATTTAGCAGATGTAGAATGGTGAATACTGTAGTGACTGAACACACATTTGTATGTCCTCTCTTGATTAAGATACTTCTATGTTGGCCTTCCTCCCCTCCCCACCAGAGAAATCTGAACAATGAATTAAGCATTTTAAAACTGTAATACAATGACAAATGACCCACAAAACCCTGTCGCTCTGTTTTCTTGAATCACTGTTCTTCACCTCTAAGCACAGGATGGGATATTTGTAATATCAGCCTGCTAGGGGTCACCAAAAATATGAATATGTTCTATCACAGTTAGAACCATAGAGGTGGTTATAATAACACATTAATAAACACACCACCAACAGGAATGTGGAGTGTTCTGAAGTATGTCGTATGACTTAGATTGTGTGGCTGGGTGTATTGTATTGTCTAGATTGGAGCATCTATACTGTGTGCAACACAATAAACAATTTGCTGCCATATTTGAGGTTTGAGAAACATAACCAGCATTGATAGTTAAGGGAATAAAACCTCAAGTGTTCTGCAAATGTGTTTATGCCGTTTTATGGATGTCAGAGAGGGGAGTTGAACACAACCACACATCAACCAAACCTCTATTTAAATTAAACAGAACATGAAGCACAAAGTCATCACATCCTGTTCTTACACCTCAAATGTTCCATTGCAGCTGTTCTCCTTTAGAGCTGAAACCATCACAGACTTTTCTCAACCATGAACTGTGTTGTAATGGCAGGAACAGGAGCTAATCAGAGCCAATCAGTAAAAAACAACAGCACTTTTACCCCACATTTTAACACTTTTGTGTCAATGTTTTTTATTCAACTAAACCAACTGATTGAAAAAGGCCCTGGGGTTTGTTGTGTGCGATCATTACAACAAATGTAAATTTTCATCAGCAATGCTGTCTAGGCTTTGTCCGGCTATTTAGTAGTGAATGTCGCGACATACATTTATCTGAGTGTGCTATGTCATTGTTTACTCAGTCTTTTTTCCATCCCGAGGTGATTGTGATAAAGTGCAGTTATGACAATTATTTTATGGATTTACGAACCTAATCTTATCAAAAATAATTGTGGCAAAAATGGATTTGGTCAAATATATTTGAGCATATACAGTTTATTAATTCAACTGTAATCCATCCAAAAACAATTTATTGTTTTTGGTTTCGTCAATAATTATAAATCTATGAATGGTGCTGTCCAAGCTGTCACAGAGTGCCCGCTTTGTGCTCTATCGTTTTTATCGTGATGAGATTATTTTTTTTTATGACAACACAAACAAATCACATTCCCTACGACCATTCCGTGTTTTCTCCACATTCAAGATGTCGAAGGTGACCTACTTTAGTTTTCAACTTAATTATATAATAAACAATGAACTTATTTACTTTTAATCAATATTATATCAATAGCAATATGTCTGTTTTAACATTATAGGCTACACAAAGAAATGTTGGTGATATAGGAATTGCCTCACAAAAGTAAAAGAGGCAGCTGTAGCCTAGCCTTGTGCAGGGCTTCCCAAACTCGGTCCTGGGGCCCCCTCCTGGGTGCATGTTTTAGGTTTTGCCATAGCACTACACAGCTTATTCAAATAACCAACTCATCATCATGCAACTTTAGGAAACCCTGGCGTAGTGTGTGGCTGCAACCTGGACTCAGGTAGACAAAACATAGTAAAATCACATCAGGGACACTCCAATTACAATGATATGTTAAATTTTGTATGGTATGTATACATTTGTAGATGTCCATAATCCATTTTATATAATATGTTATGAATTGCAATTTGACGTGGCTTACGTTAGCTAGGTGGCTAACGTTAGGCTGGGGATTAGGTTAAAGGGTTAAGGTTAGGTTAAAGGGTTAAGGTTAGCTAACATGCCAAGTAGTTGCAAAGTAGCTAAAAAGTAGTAAGTAGTTGCAAAGTTGCTGAAGTTATCCAAGATTAGATTCAAATGTAACCTTTTGGGTTGCTAGACATACGTGTTAAATGCCCACCCATTCACACCGACAGTTGCTAGACGTTTGTGTTATACGCCCACTCATTCACCCTGACCAACCACCCTACTTTTGCCTTAAGTAACCCTACCAAAAATAAGATATACTAATATCAGTGTCCCGGGCTTATGTTTACTATGTTACATCTAGTCTGAGACCAGGCTGGTGTGTGGGAGAATGTATCCATATCGTGCATAGTGTCACATGGAATGACGCTGGAGAGACGAAGCAGGTACGGGAGTCAAACATTTAATAAAGAACCGACATGAGACAGGAACAGCGTCAGTAAACTAATAATACAGACAAAAAACAATCAATGCATCAGCAGGGAAACCGGCTGCGACCGGGAGGTCCGTGGGGCGACGCACAATTGGCCTAGCGTCGCCCGGGTTAGGGAGGGCTTGGTCGGTAGGGGTGTCCTTGTCTCATCGCGCACCAGCGACTCCTGTGGCGGGCTGGGCGTAGTGTACGCTAGCCAAGGTGGCCAGGTGCACGGTGTTTCCTCCGGCGCATTGGTGCGGCTGGCTTCCGGGTTGGATGTGCGCTGTGTTAAAGAAGCAGCGGCTTGGTTGGTTGTGTATCGGAGGACGCATGACTTTCAACCTTTGTCTCTCCCGAGCCCGTACGGGAGTTGTAGCGACGAGACAAGATAGTAGCTACTACAACAATTGGATACTACGAAATTGGGGAGAAAAAGGGGTAAAATTCAAAAAAAAAAAAAAAAATGCCTTTCAGTAGGCATACATTCTATACATTAGAGTAATAAAATATGAACAGGCCTAAAAACACAATAAAAATGCAGTGCATGAAGAAAGCTATTGTTCCGAAAACGTTTCAAATCACAGTTTACAGTTTACTAAAGGTAACATAGGTTTACTAAAAGCATAGGCTTTAGGCTATAACTCGGAAGGGTGCTTCAGGCAATATTTTAACAACTAATGCAATCCCTTTTTAATTCATATTCATTTGGGTTCTGATGTATGACACACAAATTATTGTGGCCACAATGAAAAGCAGGATGTTTATGCTGAGAAAAACATGGTTCAGCCAAGTGAGAGCATGTTCCTGTTTGATTTCTGAAACAAGAGGAAAGTGGTTGTTACAGTCATGTCTACTTGAATAGTAGGCTAACAAAACAGACACATGTCAAGTTGTACCAACACTTACCCTTTGGGACCAGTGTTGTCAACTCTGGGACCAGTGTTGTCAACTTTGAGACCAGGGTCATCTGGTTGATGTCTTACACAGGAAAAAGGAGAGATGGTGTTAGTGTTCAAATACTGGAGAGTTGAGACCAAATCACGGACGCTGGACAGAGTGGATTTCAGTTGTAACAAAAGACAGTTTTAATGAGTCAGAGATATCTTGTCCCGCAGTTTTACGTGCACGGACCTAGTTCACATAACTCGGCAAGGAGCCAGGTGAAAAAGAGGCCTATACAATGGTTACACACATTTTTATACATAGAATAAAGTAGGTGGAGTCTTGTCGTTTCGGTCTTCTTGACTGGTCGGAGGGTTGGAGGCGGGCCTTGCTCTAGCCAGAGCGGGCCCCATTGGTGCACAGCAAAAGTTCTTTGCTCTTGGGACCGGCCAGTTAGAGGGAGATGAGATGTGTGTTTATATAAGGAAGAGGGGGTCAGTCTTCTGGCTGGGTGTATGTGTTCTTACGACGGAATGTCTTTGTTTATATGAGCTATGTGTATGAATATTTATATAACAAATCCCCCTCTTCACGTCTATTAGACGTGAAAACTATAGCAGAAAGGTGGCGGTTGCAATCGTGGGTATACATAAGGTGGTGCTCCTAACCTTGTCTGATTTGCATGGTGGGTCTGTAGGTGTAGTGCTACGTTTGGGACGGGAGTGATTGGAGGGAGTGATATCAGGAAAGGAGTTAGGGACATGTGTAGGGGTTGGTGTATGTGATGTGGCAGGGTGAAATAGTTGTTCAATTAACCATGTGAAAGTCCTAGGGTTACTCCAAATATCAGTATGAATATCACAAATAAGGGACCAGATATCCCCAGCCTCACCCAGAGAGGGAGAAATTTCCCTCTAACTGGGCGAGGTTCCCTTCTCAGGGGAGGCGGAGTTTGATGCCGCATCACCTGAGGAAGGAGTGTCTTCATTTGGAATCGAATTTAGGCCGCTCAAATCAGCTCTGACTTCAGTCAGTGTTCTAGAAGGAATTGGGGCTGGGGTGCAATGTGTAAGGCGGTGTCAAGGTGTGCCTGATTTACCTTTGACCTGGACTGAGTGTGAAGTAACCTCCTTCACTTCGTACGGTCCAGTCCACCTGGGTTCCAGCCACTTTCTCTTGTGGACTGTAACCCTCACCCCGTCACCAACCTTTACCTTCAGTAGTGTCGTGTCCCCCGGCAGCTCCCCCTCCTGGACCTTGTGAACCTGGGTAGAGAGTGCTGCAGAGAGAACCGTCAGTTTTTTCACATAATTAGACATTACAATTTGTTGTACATCAAGGGCGGGCATATGACCTCCCTCCCTTGGTGGACCATGCATGATTCTTCCAGTCATTATCCCATGAGGCACATACTTTAGCTATCTTAGCTTTTGCTTTTGGTTTGACGTTCCACCAGATTTTGGGATTGGGGCCTGTACACAGATCCAAATCTGTGGGTTATGCCAAATCTTTCTTCCACCTGTCTCAGGTGTTTGTTAAATGTGAGCCATTTGTCAAATTTGATTTGTCTTGGGATGCCATACCTGGGTATTAGTTTGGTTTGTAGCCACTTAAAAGACTGACCTAGCATCCTCCCCTTTTGTTAGTATTGCCTCTACCCATTTGGAGAACCTATCTACTATGACTAGGAGATAGAGTTTGCCTTTAGATACATTTTCGGGGCCCATGTCGGTGTAGTCTATACTAATATCCTGAAAACATGCATTAGGTATTACGTATGAGCCCATTGGTGTTTGATATGGTTTCTTTGGGTTGTGTCTGTCACAACCATTGCATTCGTCACAAAATAAATAATCGTCATAAAATAAGTCAGTCATATTTTTTATGTGAGGGTGCCACCAGATGTGCGAGGCCTTTTTGGAGGGTCTTTAGTTTGCCTTCGTGTGTGGGGCCATGTGTTTCTCATAAAAGTTCTGGGTCCATCAGTGTGGCCTGCTTCATGGGCATGGGCTGAGTCTGTATAGATATTCAGTCTTTCCTTTTCCTCTGATGAGGACCTGCGTCAATCCGATGATTTCAGCTAATTTGGCCGATGCTGGTTGAGGGATGATGGCTGATTGAAGGGTGACATCACGAGGTGAGCTGTTTTTTCAATAGCTTTTGCTACTGCAGCAACGTATCTGGAGCATGTTGACTGTCCTACCACAATGTGGTCAAGTTTGAAGAGTAGTACATCAAGACCCTTCTCTCCCCCTCTTGTTTCTGGAATAGGACGGATGAGGTGAATCCTTCCCTTTCAGAAACATCCAAATGGAACTTGTTCTTGTAGTCAGGTGCAGTCAGAGCTGCTGCCGCTGATAGATCTGTTTTCAGGAATGCTATGGCTGTTGATGCTTCAGCCGTCCAGGCCAGGGGTGCATGGAGGTTCCTTGATCGTAGGATGACCGGTGCTGCCACCCCCTCTGGGCCACACCCAATGGTACAACACCTGATAGGTGGGGTCAGGTGCATCATGTCTTCGTCCCAGTCTGCAGTGTAGAGGCAGTCATCAGTTTCTGTTGCATTGAGTGTGCAATGGATCTCAGCTTGGGGAGTCTTATATGGGTGCAGAGTGTAGATTTGAGCTTTCAGTTGGTTGAACTTAAACTGGATGTGAGGGGTGGCAGGCCCTGTGGGTAGGCATTTTAGCCAGTACACTTCTTGGGCTTCAGACAGTGTGGTCATCGGCAGGAGTGGCATCCTCATCATTCTTACTGGGTGATCAGGTGTTGAAGTGGGAGGGTTGGTTGTAATCTTGCTGCTCCTGTTGCATGTGGCTAGATTCTGGGTGGTTGTATGCTGGCTGTTGCTGATGCATGGGTGTGGGTCCTGGTTGCTGATGTTGCAGAGGTGGGTTTCCCCCACTTCCTCTTGCTCTCCATTGCTGTTGCTGCGGGGAGAGTGGTTTCATGCAATCTCTGGCAAAATGACCGGTAATTCCGCAGTTAAAACACTGGTAATTTCCCCCTCTGTGTTGTCCAGTGTAGGGACCCCGTCGAGCCCATACTGGGTGTTGTTGTTGCAGGATATACTGCTGTGGGTGAGGGTATTGGGGTGGTGGGGCTGCCTGCTGTTGGATCATCTGAGAGACAGTCTGTGCCACGATTTGGGAGATGTCTGTTTTGGTTCCCGGCTCCTTCGTTTCTTCCGCCACCATCTGTTTCTTAGGTTTTTCTCCTTGTTGTGCTTCCTTCAATTGGAGTTTCAGGAGTTGTACCTGGAGGGACTGCACCTGGCTCTCAGCACCCCCTCTTTCCTTGTTGTGCTGGGTCACATGGTGGTGCACATGCGTATTGAATTGGGTCAGAGGAAGTGCAATCAACCCTACCGTTCCTCTGAGTTTGGTTTTAACATCTCCAGGACACCCGTTGACCACCATTTCCTTCCACATGCTGAGTGTGGTATCAGTGTGATCGAATGGTTCTTCGTGGACCGATCTCCATGTGGTCTTAGCCCTGTCCAGGTATGCTGCAGGTTGCTCACCTGGGTTGATTGTAAAGGAGGATAAGGTGGCATGGTTTCTTTCTGTAGGGTATGCTCTCCGTAGAACTTCCCATAATCTGGTACGGAAGTGGTCTATGGGCAGTGTTGGGGCCCGCCATCCAAGGTCAGCTGCTGTCATGAGGGCCTCCATGGTTCCGTGGTCGGTGGCTCTTGCTAGAAGTGCTTTCATGTCTCCTAGGCAGAGTTGCAGGCCTGACGTAAGTGTCTGCAGTTGAAGTAGCCACGCTGAAGCTCCTCCATGTAGGCTAGGCATCTGTCCCATCAGTGTTGTTAAATCAGTCATTTTCCAGGGCTGGTACTCCACAGTGTGTGCATCACCTGGTGTCGGTCGCAGGGGGTACTGTCCTGCCATCTCCTGCTCTCGCTCTCTTCTATCAGCAATTCTGGAGGACCGACGGAGTGTTTCGGACCCCATTGATTCGGTAACTTTGGTTACTGTTCCTCTCCTTATGCCTACCACACGGTAGGCTCCCTCTCTGTTGTTATCTTGGTTAGCTATTAGCTCCCTGAGTTCCTTAGCTCGAGCTATTGATGATTTCAGCAGCTCCTGCATCTTAGTCACGTTTGGAGCTCCCATCGGAGCTGGGGTGAGCACCATGTCAATTTCTTCTTCGTTTTCGATGTCCATGTTCTGATGACAGTCCTCCCTATCCGTCTGATAGAAGTGGTTTGAATCTAATCTTGTTTGTAGGTGTCCTCTGGTTTCAGAGGTGAGAGAGTTCACAGAGGAGCATTGCGGCCTCCGTTCCTGGGGGAGGTCTCCTGCTCCTGGAATCCCAGTTTCGAACTGTTCACATACCATATGGCCAGCCGTTATCCCCAGGGTAATTTCCCCTTGGTCTATTCTCAGAACTGGAGCCTGTATTGTGGGAGGTGCCCTGGGTAGGAATGGGTTGTGTGACGGGCTCCGGTGATTTTGTCCCTTTGAGTATGGCTGGGGCTGAACTGCCTCCATTGTCAATTGTGGATATAGTGAGGGAGAAACGGCCACAGGGGGAGCCGTGGGCAAGTTCTCAGGCGGAGCTTTAACATCCCCCGACGCCACAATAGCCACGCCCATCATGTCTGGTGTGTTTTTGGGCAGCACCCTCCTACTCTCCTGTATGGCCCATGTACCTATCTTGAGCTCCCCCTCTGCTCTCTCTCTCTCTCTTGTACCTACTTTTTTGAACATGTGTATGTTGTTTCTCTCCGCCTCACTCGCTTTTGCATGCTCTACTGCGTCCTCTAATTCTGTCTGCATATCTTGGAGTTTCCCCCCTGTAGGTGGTCCTCCGCTAAAATAACCTGCTTGTGTCCATCTTATCCGTAATCCTTTCCACACTTTCTCCACTTTCCCATACTGTTTTTTACCTCCCGCTCTATCAATCATACTCTGATCTAAATAATCATTGAATTTTAGTTTGGGCGTGGTAGCTGCAGACATTTTATCTAGTTCGTCTGATAATGTGTATAATGCGTTATTTAGGTATATTCAATTCTTACTATGTGGTGTTTATTTCTATCGTTGTATGCTTAGCCTGTCCCTGGTCGAGACAAAGGGGGTTATCAGTATGTGACGCCCGCCACGTGTGTATTTCACCGGTATTTTATTTGAATTTGTTCAGCGATTCGTTTAGGTATTTTCTATAAATGATTCTGCGATTTCCTTTTGGAACAATATATCAGTGAATATATGCGGTTCTATAACAATTTTCAGAGTAATTCTAGCTCTTTAGGAAATATAGATAGAATTTCTAGACAACTAAAAGTTGTTCAGTGAATTATTTAAATACATTCTGTAAACAATTCAGTAAATTCCTTTATGAACTTATATCAGTAAATTCGAGCGATTCTATAGCAATTGTCAGAATAATTCTATATATTTAGGAAATATGGATAGAATAGAAAAACCCCAAAATCAGTGTGTAGCTTTTGGCGTCTGTAAAACAAAGTCTGTACTAAGCTCGGCGGCTTATTTAAATACTTTCTAGAAACAATTCAGTAAGTTCCTTTATGAACTTATATCAGTAAATTCCAGCGATTCTATAGCAATTGTCAGAATAATTTTAAACTTTAGGCAATATCAACAGGAATGAAAAAAAAAAAAACGAAAATCAGTATTCCAGCCCGGCTGCTGTCAATCAAAGTTGCACGGCCATTCGATACTAAGGTGGCTTTGTCTTTCAGCACGTGTGCCTAATAGCCCAGTTACGTATCCCAACCTACTCCGCGACAAACGTTTCTTTCAATTTAATTTCCCCCATCCCCAAATCATGGAATGTCAACTCTGGTTCATCTTATGTTTATTGTTTGATGTGCAATAGCCACATCATTCCCGATCTCTGTCTAGTGGAAGGCCAAACTTACATATCCTGTATCTACTCGACTACACCTCTTACAAAACCTATTAAATAATACACAGCTTTTTTAATAGGGCATTTTTCATGCAGATTCATTCAATCCAACCACACCTCCACAAGACCTATTCGATGTTATATGTATCAACAGGAGATTTTACTTGCAGATCCGGTTCATCTATCATTCAACTATAACCACACCTCCACAAGACCTTACTTGCAGATTCGGTTCATCTATAACCACACCTCCACAAGACCTTACTTGCAGATTCGGTTCATCTATAACCACACCTCCACAAGACCTTACTTGCAGATTCGGTTCATCTATAACCACACCTCCACAAGACCTTACTTGCAGATTCGGTTCATCTATAACCACACCTCCACAAGACCTAACTTGCAGATTCGGTTCATCTATAATTCATTCATTCGTATGAAATTCTCATTGAATTTCCAACATCCATAATTGTGTCCATTACGTGTTAAAACACAGCCACTATTTAACGTCACCTCTATACACAACCCAATACATATATAATTAGGACAGTTTTCTATGCAGATTTCAGAACAAATAGGGTCCCTGGAGGAATTTAACACATTGGTCAATCACAATTCACACATTCCTATTAAAATAACTGAGTATAGGCCCATTAATAAGAATATATATATATATTTTTTTTTTTTTTTTTACAAAGCAAGATATCTTTAATCAATGTCTTAGGTTCTTATGTAAAAAATTTGGGCACCGATTCATACTCACGCCCAGTACTTTCTGATCAAAATTTGGTTTAGACTATAATACAATATGCAGATTTCGATATAACGGGCTCTGCTCACCTTTATATAGAGCGCTCCGATCAGATTTCCTGAGGCAAGATGAATGGCTGGGGAAGTCACTCTTCCGTCTGATTTTTAGCCGTGATCAGTCTCGTCCTCTCACACTAACTTATAATAGATCGAATTCAAGAACAACCAACCTCTGCTACCAATTCTGTTAGTGTTCAAATACTGGAGAGTTGAGACCAAATCACGGACGCTGGACAGAGTGGATTTCAGTTGTAACAAAAGACAGTTTTAATGAGTCAGAGATATCTTGTCCCGCAGTTTTACGTGCACGGACCTAGTTCACATAACTCGGCAAGGAGCCAGGTGAAAAAGAGGCCTATACAATGGTTACACACATTTTTATACATAGAATAAAGTAGGTGGAGTCTTGTCGTTTCGGTCTTCTTGACTGGTCGGAGGGTTGGAGGCGGGCCTTGCTCTAGCCAGAGCGGGCCCCATTGGTGCACAGCAAAAGTTCTTTGCTCTTGGGACCGGCCAGTTAGAGGGAGATGAGATGTGTGTTTATATAAGGAAGAGGGGGTCAGTCTTCTGGCTGGGTGTATGTGTTCTTACGACGGAATGTCTTTGTTTATATGAGCTATGTGTATGAATATTTATATAACAATGGCCACTTTACAATATTATAAACAATTTCTTTAGAATTTCATCAGAAATTCAGCTGCATAACAATGGTTTATTTTGTAATGTAGCCTATATGCGTGTTACATTCTTAAAAGTGTTTCAAAAGTATGCATAAGCTACAACAATTTTGTGGTTGTTGGGTAACACCCAAACGTGTGCTCTCTGTCATTATGAATTATTATGTAACAGTACAAAAGTACAGAAAAAAAACATAAGAACTTATCTGGTGTTTTCACCTGCAAAAGTTTTTGAAAGCAAACTAAAGTTTTATCCATATTTTCTGAAAACCAATGTAATTTAAACCAATTACATGTCAGTGGTGGTGTTGATGATATACATACCTTCAAAAATGTGAAGTGTGCCACCCTCCCCATAAACCTTGCTGTTGACACTGTCAATGATGCACTTTGCGATGCAAATTGGCATAATGGTGTCATTCAAGGTCAGGTTTCTCAATGTCATAGTAGTAGCTGTTTTGCTCAAATTTATGTTGACACGTTGCGTATACAACTCCAAACTTGTGACATCACCTTGATCTTCAATGATCCATCTCATTTTGCAATTTCTTATTTCCTCATGATCTGAGGTTATGTTGCAATAAAGAGCAGCTGTTTCCCCTACTATGTAAGCATTCTTTGAGGACCACTGGTTCATCCACACCCTGGCATTTGCAGGGACTAGGAGGAAACAAACATGCATAGTAATGAATGTCTGAACTACCCTTTAACCTTAACTTGCATGCAGTATGATTGTCAACATCTTCTGAAAATGTTCAAGGTAAAAGTGCCTTACATTCTTATTTTAGAAATAACATCCATTATATCAACCATAGCAATACTTATCTTAGATAATTATTATGGATAATAATATCTTACATATATTTGTTAAGTGTCTTACCTGGGAATAACAGCAATACTATAGAACACCAAAGGGGAAGTTTGCACATGATTCTGTAGATTGTTCTCGTTCAGTGTCAACTACGGATGAAAATGAACAACCCCTGTTTTCCTGTAATCATATAACTTCATACTGTAGAACAGAGTACAAAAAAAAGCCACAATGAACACAGAGACTCAGAAACGTTACGGAAGCCTGTAGACAGGATATGCTGTATAGGCTACTTGTCATAAAGTGCAGCTTGGTCAATGGTTCCCCGTAACGTACAGTGGGGCAAAAAAGTATTTAGTCAGCCACCAATTGTGCAAGTTCTCCCACTTAAAAAGATGAGAGAGGCCTGTAATTGTCATCATAGGTACACTTCAACTATGACACTTCAACTATACTTATTTTCCACCATAATTTGCAAATTAATTAATTAAAAATCCTACAATGTGATTTTCTGGATTTTTTTTCTCATTTTGTCTGTCATAGTTGAAGTGTACCTATGATAAAAATGACAGGCCTCTCTCATCTTTTTAAGTGGGAGAACTTGCACAATTGGTGGCTGACTAAATACTTGTTTTTCCCCACTGTATATTCTAGGAGTCAGGAAGCAGGTGCAGAAGGTGTGTTTTAATAATGAGAATAAGCAGATAAACAAAACAGAAGAAGTGTACTGAACGTAAACAAAACCAATACTGCTTGAAGACTGAGGCTACTGTGTGCTAAATAAAGGGTAACTAATCAAGGTAATGATGAAGTCCAGGTGTGCATGACGATGGGGAGCAGGTGTGCGTAATGATGGTTGCCAGGTGTGCGCAATGTGGGTTGCCAGGACCGGGTTTAGTAGACCTGCGGCGTCGAGTGCAGGAGAGAGAACGGGAGTAGGCGTGACATTCCCAACCTTTTTTCAGTTACTTTACCACCAACTAAATTAGGCTTTGCCAGAAGTACCCCCTCATGTGCATTTTAACAGTAGGCATGTGGTGTCATGAGTCTTCTCAAGTAACCTTATGTTGATAGAGCTAGATCATGCTGCAGTCACCTCATCTGACATCTGAAGATAGTTGATGATGGCAGACTATTTGATTAAATTGGTGTTGGATCACATAATCCTACCATCTTCACATAGGCTTACTGCAAGTTATAGCACATTGTCAAATTATATTTCTCAGATTCCCAAGCAATCTCTGCATATTTTCTCAGTTTTTATTGATATATGAAATAACTTATATGAAACTGAATTGACTATCTTCTGAAGATTTTGTTTTGGTTTATGGTTTATCTTGGTTTGTCTGAATGTAACACATTTTTGAGTTGAGTCACATTGCCTTGAAAGTAAACATACTAGCAAGATGCCATGGGATTGTGGGTAATTGTGTGTCCCTTGAGTTCATATTTCTTTGTTTCTTGTTCCTGTGTTGGTGTCTAGAGGTGTTTGTGTGTTTGTCTCTAGCCAGATTATTTAAATGGCATAGTTCATATATTGGTACCTTTTGCTAATTTATCAAACACTGCAACATAAACTCATAAACGTATTACCTACTGTAGGACGAAAGATTTTGACTTCGCCAGAAACATTTCATTATAAATTCCCCCAAAATGATGACATTAGCTTGCCTTAGACTTTTATATTTGAAATATTCTACAAAATCATACTCTTCAAGTTCTCTTGAAGGGATGTTGTAGAATCTAGTTTTAGTGAAAGTGTCTGTCCTAACCGATGCCATGCTGAAGATTACGGATATAGTTACATTATGGTTATATCCAAATTAAATACCTTGACTGACAGAAAAATCTATCTTTTTTTTGTCTCTTTCAGAATATGACATCGTTTTTCCTCTATATAACCATTATATTTGTTACGCTACTTGGGCGTACCTATAATGGTAAGACACCTAACCTATTTTGTTGACTATTGTAATTACCTTGTCCAAGAGACATTTTAACCTGCAGTAATTTAAGAAAATTAATTCTCAATTCTCATAACTGTTATGGTTGTTAACTACAATTAAAGCCACAGTCTAACATTTACAGTCATTTTAAGTCGTGAAATATAGCCAATGATTTTGAAGAATGTTCATGAACTAAATTATGTTTTACTTGTATTTGGTTTCTAGGTTTGGAAGAGAACCATAAACCAACCACTGAATTAAATTGTAATGACGGTCCTAGACACATATGTACTAACACAAATTGTAGCTGGACTGGCTTCTTGAAAGACGTTGTATTTGATTGCCCGCTTGATAATGGTAAGTTCAGCGATTAGCATTTGTAAACGTGTTCTAAAATGTTTTACTGTATTTATCAATGGCAATTAATCCCAATGAAATGTTCACTATTTTTATGCTGTAATATAGACAAGTGAAAACATTGTTCTCATGCAATTGATTCATTTTTCACAAAACTACAAGATAAGTTTCCCCCAAACACTGGTCCAGAGTCACAGTCTATAAGTGCCACCAAGTCCTTTCTGACCTCTCTTGTTTTCCCTACAAATAATAATCATTGTAATTGTACTCAGTACCACCAGGGTTGGCAGAGGAGAGTGAAGAAGAGTGTTTCTAATGTGCACTTTTATATGATTTACTTTTCTAGACAAGTTTCAATGTTCAGTGGAGACGGATGAAGTAAAGAAAAACCAGGAAGAACAACAAACAGTACCAGTGGCACCGATATGCAAAGACAATAGAAGCTGTGGATTCCCTACAACATTTGTCGGTGAAAGTGTAAGATGCACCATACATATGCGTAAGTAAAGGGGGCTTCCGACTGGCTCCTGAGTGGCTCAGCGGTCTAAGGCACTGCATCTCAGTGCTAGAGGTGTCACTACAAACACCCTGGTTTGAATCCAGGCTGTATCACAACCGGCCATGATTGGGAGTCACATAGGGCGGCGCACAATTGGCCCAGCGTCGTCTGGGTTTGGCCGGTGTAGGCCGTCATTTTAAATAAAAATGTGTTCTTAACTGACTTGCCTAGTTAAATAAAGGTTAAATAAAAATAAAATAAATAAAGTATATAGCTTGTCATTAGGACTCATATAAATGTTTTATATGCCTTGTTTGACCTATTATACCATAATAATTTAAATGACAACAAGGCTATCCATATCCTGAACTAGTAGTTGGTATAATTGAACAAACCAATTTGAACAATGAATTACATCATTACATCAATGTGCATGTTTCAGTGCTGATTTTTATTTAGAAATAGTGTTTTTGACATATTTTCAACAGAAATACAGCCACCAATAACATCAAGAGGACCAGAAAAGATGGAAGATGGAAAAGGTCATTGATTGTTTACATTTTGGAATTCCACTAACGGTCCATATGTAGCCAAACGTAGCTGCTGCTCATGTTGGTATCTGTAATGATGGGGCAAAAGCCATGACAGGGAGACATAGTGGAGTGGTAACGCGCGTGCAAGCCGTTGCTCCCGACGCTAGTTGGGTACACTGCAGCATCCACCGAGAGGGTCTTGCTACCAAGGGAATGCCTGACAGCTTGAAAGACATTTTGGACACTACAGTGAAAATAGTTAACTTTGTTAAAACAAGGCCCCTGAACTCTTGTGTATTTTCTGCACTACACAATGATATGATTGACCATAACTGTTATGGTTGTTAACTACAATTAAAGCTACAGTCTGTAACATTTACAGTCATTTTAAGTAATGAAATATCGTCCTTGATTTTGAAGAATATTCATAAACTAAATGATGTTTTACTTGTATTTGATTTCTAGATTTGGGAAAGAACCATAAACCAACCACTGAATTAAATTGTAATGACGGTGGTAGACGCATATGTTCTAACATCATGGATTGTGGATGGACTGGCTTCTTGAAAGACGTTGTATTTGATTGCCCGCTTGATAATGGTAAGTTCAGCGATTAGCATTTGTAAACGTGTTCTAAAATGTTTTACTGTATTTATCAATGGCAATTAATCCCAATGAAATGTTCACTCTTTTTATGCTGTAATATAGACAAGTGAAATCATTGTTCTCATGCAGTTGATACATTTTCACAAAACTACTGAAGAAGTTTCCCTCAAACACTGGTCCAGAGTCACAGTCTATAAGTGCCACCAAGTCCTTTCTGACCTCTCTTGTTTTCCCTACAAATAATAATCATTGTAATTGTACTCAGTACCACCAGGGTTGGCAGAGGAGAGTGAAGAAGAGTGTTTCTAATGTGCACTTTTATATGATTTACTTTTCTAGACAAGTTTCAATGTTCAGTGGAGACAGATGAAGTAAAGAAAAACCAGGAAGAACAACAAACAGTACCAGTGGCACCGATATGCAAAGACAATAGAAGCTGTGGATTCCCTACAACATTTGTCGGTGAAAGTGTAAGATGCACCATACATATGCGTAAGTATATACTGTAGCTTGTCATTTGGACTTATATAAATGTTTTATAATGTATACAATAATAATTTGAATGGCAGCAGGGATATCCACATCCTGTACTAGTAGTGTCGTGAATTACATCATTACAGGTTTACATTATTGTGCATATTTCATTGCTGTTTCTTATTTAGAAGTTGTGTTTTTTCCATATTTGCAACAGAAACACAACTACCAGCAACATCAAGAGAACCAGACAATCTGAAGAATGAAACAGGTAATTTATTGTTTACATTTTGTATTAGATTTTATCACAATGACAATCTCTCAGTTCCCCAGAAGAAGAAAAAGCATTGGGTTGGAAGATGTGGATGTATTAATACCTGATGTACAGAGATACATTGCAAAATGAAGGGTCTACTGGACAGAGGTTGATCTACAGCAGTGGTTCCCAAATGTTTTAGAGTCCCGTACCCCTTCAAACATTCAACCTCCAGCTGTGTACTCTGGCACCAGGGTCAGCGTACTCTCAAATGTTGTTTTTGCCATCATTGTAAGCCTTCCACACACATGAGTGTGAGTTTTAGTCACAACCCGGCTCGTGGGAAGTGACAAAGAGCTCTTATAGGATCAGGGCACAAATAATAATAATCAATCATTTTGCTCTTTATTTTGCCATCTTACATATAAAATCTTATTTGTTCACCAAAAATCGTGAATAACTCACCACAGGTTAATGAGAAGTGTGTGCTTGAAATGATGCACATAACTCAGCAATGTTGGGTTGTATTGAAGAGAATCAGTCTTAAATAATTTTCCACACACAGTTTGTGCTTGTATTTAGTTTAATGGTAGTGAAGGCAGATAATCCACGTGGTACGTGGTTGCAAAGGGCATCAGTGTCGTAACAGCGTGATATGCCAAGCCAGGATACTCTGAGCGCATCCCAATCCAGAACTCTGGCAGTGGCTTCTAATTAAATTCAATTTTCACAGAACCGCTTGTTGAGGCTCCCTTGTTCAGATTTCGGTAAGTGGACTGGAGGCAGGGCATGAAAGGGATAACGAATCCAGTTGTTTGTGTCATCCATTTCGGGAAAGTACCTGCATAATTGCATACCCAACTCACTCAGGTGCTTCACTATATCACATTTGACATTGTCCGTAAGCTTGAGTTCATGTGCACATAAAAAATCATACAATGATGGGAAGACCTGTGTGTTGTCCTTGTTAATGCAGACAGAGAAGAGCTCCAACTTCTTAATCATACCCTCAATTTTGTCCCACACATTGAATATAGTTGTGGAGAGTCCCTGTAATCCTAGATTCAGATCATAAAGGTGTGAAAAAACATCACCTAGATAGGCCAGTCGTGTGAGAAACTCCATCATCATGCAAGCGGTCAGACAAGAGATAATTATGGTCAGTAAAGAAAACTTTAAGCTCGTCTCTCAATTTTAAAAAAGACGTGTCAATACTTTGCTCTTTGATAACCAGTGCACTTCTGTATGTTTTAAAAGCATTACATGGTCGCTGCCCATATCATTGCATAGCGCAGAAAATACACGAGAGTTCAGGGGCCTTGCTTTAACAAAGTTAACAATTTTCACTCTGTGTCCAAAACGTCTTTCAAGCTGTCAGTCATTCCCTTGGCAAGAGCCTCTCGGTGGATGCTGCAGTGTACCCAAGTGGCGTCGGGAGATACTGCTTGCACGCACGTTACCACTCCACTATGTCTCACTGTCATGGCTTTTGCTCCATCAGTACAGATACCAACATGAGCAGCAGCTACATTTGGTTATATATGGACCATTAGTGGAATTCCCACGAGAGAGTTATGGTTAATGTGATTGGATGTTAATTATTTGACTAGGCTACCTGTATTCAACATTGTGTTGTTATTTCGCTGAACAGCAGATGGTTAAATTTTTATTTTGGGCAGTGAAACGAGGCTACTCAGGCGAGAGAGAAAAAACTCACCCAAATGTATAACCCCGTTGGAAAATATAAGGACTGTTTGAAAATGTGAAAAAAAAGGAACGTTTTTTAAATGTGAATCACATTTTTGTTTGGAGTAACCCTGACGGTATTGCGCATACCCCCTTCCCAGTTTGGGAATACCTGATATACAGTATGTATCTGCATGGATTCATTTGAGTATCAGTCGTGTATTGTTCCTTTGGAGTTCCATGTCATAGTTCTCATGTTTTTCAGAGCCAAAACACAATATACCCTGGTGGATTTGGTTAATCATTTGCCTTTGCCTTTGGCATTAGCGTTGGCATTGGTGTTGGGATTTGGATTAATCGATGTCAGGTAAGTTATCTACAGTAATATAATTGTGCTTTGTAGAGACATTTTTTATTCAGAATAATTTATTCATAATAGGAGTATGATTAAGTGTTGATATACTGTAACTCATTACTGTTGTTTTTCAATAATTGCTATGATTTTGGAGCACCAACAAAAATAAATATGCAATCCAACCTTTGTTTTATTCTCAGAAGAAAAAGGATTCATTTGAGACACGTGATGAGGCGTATATAGAAGTGGATGGAATGGTATAAAAAACGAATGAGGTGGTATTATTGCAGGGGTTAACCTATGGGTGCACTAGTATGAGCCATCATCACCCCTCAGCCAGCAGGCTATTTTAATACTAATCTCATTGGGGTAAATTAATAAAATGTTTTAAAAGATATATAAAATCTGCATGGATTAGTGTTTGCCATCATGTGTGATGCAGTGATAAAACACCTGAAAGAATGCCTACATTAACATACAGTACCGGTCAAAAGTTTGGAGACACCTACTCATTCCAGGGTTTTTCTTAATCTTTTACTATTTTATACATTGTAGAGTAATAGTAAAGAAGACATAAAAACTATGAAATAACACATATGGAATCATGTAGTAACCAAAAAAAGTGTTAAACAAATCCAAAGAAATTCTTCAAAGTAGCCACCCTTTGCCTTGATGACAGCTTGGCATGCTCTTGGCATTCTCTCAACCAGCTTCATGAGGAATGCTTGAAGAAGTTCCCACATATGCTGAGCAGTTGTTGGCTGCTTTGCCTACACTCTGCGGTCCAACTCATCCCAAACTATCTCAATTGGGTTGAGTTCGGGTGATTGTGGAGGACAGGTCATCTGATGCAGCACTCCATCACTCTCCTTGGTCAAATAGACCTTACACAGCTTGGAGGTGTGTTTTGGGTCATTGTCCTGTTGAAAACAAATGATAGTCCCACTAACCTTACAGTGAAATGCTTACTTACAGGCCCCTAACCAACAATGCAGTTTAAAAAATATGAATAAGAATAAGAAATAAATGTAACAAGTAGTTAAAGAGCAGCAGTAAAATAACAATAGCGAGACTATATACAGGGGGTACCGGTACAGAGTCAATGTGCACTGGTTAGTTGAGGTAATATGTACATGTAGGTAGAGTTATTAAAGTGACAATGCATAGATAATAACAGAGTAGCAACGGCATAATAGGGGGGGGGGGGCAATGCAAATAGTCTGGGTAGCCATTTTATTAGATGTTCAGGAATCTAATGGTTTGGGGATAGAAGCTGTTTAGAAGCCTCTTGGACCTAGACTTGGCACTCTGGTACCGCTTGCTGTGCGGTAGCAGAGAGAACAGTCTATGATTTGGGGGGCTGGAGTCTTTAACAATTTTAGGGCCTTCCTCTGACACTGCCTGGTATAGAAGTCCTGGATGGCAGGAAGTTTGGCCCCAGTGATGTACTGGGCCGTACGCATTACCCTCTGTAGTGCCTCGCGGTCGGAGGCCGAGCAGTTACCATACCAGGCAATGATGCAACCAGTTGTTGATGGTGCAGCTGTAAAACCTTTTGAGGATCTGAGAACCCATGCCAAATCTTTTCAGTCTCCTGAGGGGGAATAGGTTTTGTTGTGCCCTCTTCACGACTGTCTTGGTGTGCTTGAACCATGTTAGGTTGTTGGTGATGTGGACGCCAAGGAATTTGAAGCTCTCAACCTGCCCCACTACAGCCCCGTCGATGAGAATGGGGTCCGGTCCTCCTTTTCCTGCAGTCCACAATCATCTCCTTTGACTTGATCACATTGAGGGAGAGGTTATTGTCCTGGCACCACATGAAGCTTGTTGAGCTGTCATCAAGGCAAAGGGTGGCTCCTTTGAAGAATATCAAATATAAAATATATTTTGATTTGTTTGACACTTTTGGTTACTACATGATTCCATATGTGTTAGTTACTTCATAGTTTTGATGTCTTCACTATTATTCTGCAATGTAGAAAATAGTCCAAATGAAGAAAAACCCTGGAATGAGTAGCTGTGTCCAAACTGTTGACTGGTACTGTACCTTAACAGAAAGTTTGAAAATGGTTTACAGTAGTTACTACAAATGTTATAATAAGGAGTAATTAATATGACCGCCACAAAATGACATACGATCAAAGGCTTCTCCCTCTTCTATTGTTAGTTTAATAATCTGATAAAATGTGAAGCATGACTCAGGTGGAACGTGGGAGGTTTCCCAACATCCACTCACTCAATCTACTCCCCATGACTCAACTTTACTGTTAACTGCTGGGGCTCAAACTGGATATAGCTGTTTTAAGGTTTGCGACACTACTAACTACACTAACTGCATTAATCATCAACTGATATGAGTACTTTGACTTCATCCTAACCCCAATTACAATACTTTTTTCAAGATACCAAACAAATAACATAATATTTGGTTAAGATATGATAAGATGATAATTTTTGAAGAGAGCAAATTACTTTTTTTGTCCATGTCACTGGAATAGTAAAATTAACTTTATTTGTCCATACAGTGTAGTTACTGTTTTGCCTAACCCTCTCCTACCTAGGACTTATTGTTTACTACTGTTAAATACTAATTGTGTTTGTGCACTTACTCAAGAAAATATTTGTGTTCAATTTTAATTATTGAAATGTTTTTATTTCTGTAATTTAGGATTTTATAATTGTGGGGATTTCTTCTACTGTTGTTTTTGATTTACAGTACCTATGGTGCATTTTGTGCTTGCTTCATTATCCTTATTGGGATGCACTCATTGCTTGATCATCAGCTAAATGATTGAATTGTTCATTGTAATTCTAATGTTACATTTTAGATGTTCAAGCAACTTTAAATAAGGTGAAGATTTCCTTTCTTAATGTAATCGGAAAAATAACATTTGAAATAACCGTAAATATGTGAAAACTGTGGAAAAAACAAGCTACAGTCTAATATGCATATGGAATTATATTGGTGCAGGCACATGATTCTACCTTGTACCTAGCAACGTCCTTAAACTGTGACTATGTTCATGATGTAACAGGACCTCATGTGCCATAATGCTCAGGGAGATTAGCAGACACTAAACCAAATGAATAAAGCTGGGATTCAATCATTGCTGATTTTCTTATACTTCTCCCCGGTTATTTATGCAGTGTCAGAGGTGCCTGATTTATTATGGCTGATAAACTTTTCTGCTTCCTATCACAACCCTGTGCACTCATATAATGACATTCTGTTGACATTGTCATTGGATATTGATATAGTATGAAGACACACCCATCCTAACCTTCCTTTGTATTTTCAATATGAATTGTTTGTTATTTTGTGGACTTTGGTGCTTTATCCACAATGATTGAATTCTGCCTACATGAGCTCTGTTGATATACTTACAGTAACTCCACCTTTTTGTCACAAGAGGGCAGTGTCTTGCTTTAGAGAGAGACAGAGGGAGAGGCGGGATCAACATCCCACACTTCATCTCCCAGCTTCTCATGTTGGCTTTTAAAAATATATATTTTATTTTATTGTGCTTACTTGATTGACTGAATGTGCATCTTGTCAAATGTCTTCAGTTCCAATACTTTTAAATATGCAACTAATTAAGTATCATTAAATGGCATGAACACTATATTTGCATTAGTCTTGATAATAGAAATATATGAGTTTGACTTCACTGAAAGTGAAATGGTTCTGTGTACTACAGTGTGAAAGGGCAACTGAGAGGGTACACCCTGTATAAAGGACCTAATTGGATGTACATATAGTGGGTTCCTGCTCTTTAACATTGGGGAAGACCCCTCCCACACTCTACTCCCTACTCAGTTCTGAAATATACATTTAAAAGCAATATTTTGCATTCGTGGAGACAGCATTCAAGGTAAATGCTGCATATGTTGGCTCAGCCGGAAATGACCTGATCTTCAGTGCCACGGATTGAGTCGAGCCCTAAGAACCTTGAACTGACCAGAAACCTTGAACTAACGTAACTACTCAGGACTAGACTATAATGTATATATTCCCTTTGTTTTTAACTTTTCTACCATGAATTATGTTCACTGTGTCTGGTGTATGTACAGGTTATGCAAGTATAAAGATTTATATTAATTTGTAACTTTGTCGCTGTGATCTGAAATAAATCAATTTCCTAACAGGTTCGGTTGGTATGACAATAAAGTGTTGAATCTTGATTGTTCCCTTCCTTCCTTGGAGATGTTGCAATACATGATAAGCATCTGTAGGCTATATATAGAAGGGGAAGTAATTGGAGCTTTTATTATGCTACCTGTGTAGTGTAGAAGTTGTCATTGAATGGTTCATGTTGGGTAGGGGGAAGGCCCTCTGACTCAAAGCAGTGCACATTCAAGTTGGAAAATTTGCTTTTCTTAGGAAATAGAAACTTACACAAGAGTTTATACAGTCATGTACATGTGCACACAACTGGATGGATAGCTCGAGATTTCGACAATGAAGCCCTTTATCTACAGTGCCCTCTGTATTTATTGGGACAGTTCTATTGGCTCTATACTACAAAAGTTTGGATTTGAAATCAATCTATGAGGTTAAAGAATGGATTCTCAGCTTGTATGTATGTGTATTTGTGTACATATTGGTTGTACCATTTAGAAATGACAATACTTTTTACACATAGTCCCCCCTATTTTCTGTTGTTCCATGTGGTGAATCTGTTATTTAATGCGTTTGTATGGGCTAATAGTACTAAGGGACAAAATCATTTTTCATTAAATATTTTTTGTATACATTTTTGGGATATTTCAAGGGGTCTTACAATTCTAAATCAAATAGCAAAATTATGCTTGGTATGACCTTCTTAAAACAATTCCACATAGCTTAGTATTTTATTCGTCACTGCGCCGAATACAACAGGTGTAGACTTTAAAGTGAAATGCTTACTTACGAGCCCTTAACTTCTTAACCTTAACCTTAACCTTAACCTTAACCAACAATGAAGTTAAGAAAATTAACTGTTAGGAAAATATTTCATAAATAAACTGAAGTAAAAACAAATGTATACAAAAATAGAAGCCAAGAATGCTAGTACCATGCAAAAATCTTGAACTATCCCTTTAAGATTGTAAGCAGAAGAGTTTAGCTGAAAGTAGATATTATCATCTGTTCTCTTGTACCATAAGGACTACTAACTGGCTGCCTATTACCTCAAGGATTCCTCACTTACTCAAACGTTGACTACAGCAACAAGCTAGGGTTCCACCGTAAAGATTTTCACTTAACACCAGATTTGACCAAAGGCTGGGGCTCTCTGGCCTATTGGGTTAAGACAGACTGAAAAAAAAGAGGTGTAATGTAAAATGTGTTTGCTGTATTCAGGCTTGTGTCATGAATTGTGGTTATGGTACATGCACATTAGCCAGCTACATGGTGAAATGTTCTCTACCTCCTTGTCAGGAGCCACACCACCTCTTGGTTCCATTGAAACCTTTGCACATGATGCTATTGTCCCCATCTGACCCCACACCTAATGGGGTGTTAGTTACACCCAGACCCACGGTATTTCCACCCAGTCTGTCTTGGTTGAGATTCTCATTAAGCATACATGCATATCCACACTTATGGAGCAATTGGGGTTAAGTGCCTTGCTCAAGGGCACATTAATTAACAGATGTTTCACCTAGTCGGCTGGGAATTCGAACCAGTGACCTTTCGGTTACTGGCCCAATGCTCTTAACCACTAGGCTACCTACTGCCCCGGCTGAAACACTGGCTTTATGTGTCTGCTGGACCAAGAGAGCGTCTAGTTTGCAAAAATTGTAGAAGACTCCAGCCACCCAAGTCATAGACTGTTCTCCCTGCTACTGCACGGCAAGCGGTACCGATGCACCATGTCTGGAACCAACAGGACCCTGAACAGCTTCTACATCCAAGCCATAACACTGCTAAATAGTTAGTTAAATAATTAACCAAATAGCTACCTGGACTATATGCATTGACTCTTTTTGCACTAACTTTTTTGACTCATCACATACGCTGTTGCTATTGTTTACCATCTGTCACTTCATTCCTAGTTATATGTAAATATCTACCTCAATTAGCTTGTACCCCTGCACATCGACTCGGTAATGGTACCTCTGGAATGTAGGCAAGTTATCGTTACCCTTTGTCTATCTTTTATTATTACCTGTTTTACTTTTCTATTATTTCTCTATTTTCTTTCTCTCTGCAGTGTTGGGAAGGGCCCAAAAGAAAGCACTTCCCTGTTAGTCCACACCTGCTGTTTACGAAGCATTTGACGAATAGCATTTTATTTTAGTTGAACCAGTGATGTTATGGACAAGAGTTTGTTGACCAGGGCTATACAAGGTATGGTCCCTATACAAATAATCCTGTGCAAATAGATCAATCAATGACATTGGCACAACACACAATGCTTTATCTGTCTGTACCACCTTTCCCTGCCCAATGATCAATACAGAACTACAGTTACAAAATGACATTTTTCTCATACATCTACAGTGCATTTGGAAAGTATTCAGACCCTTTGACTTTTTCCACATTTTGGTAGGTTACCGCCTTATTCTAAAATTGATTAAATTGTTAGTTTTTTCTTCATCAATCTACACACAATAACCAATAATGACAAAGCAATTTTTTTATTTAAAATAAAAACTGATAATTACATTTGCATAAGTATTCAGACCCATTATCAGTACTTTGTTGAAGCACCTTTGGCAGTGATTACAGCCTCAAGGCTTCTTGGGTATGACCCTACAAGCTTGGCACACTTGTATTTGGGGAGTTTCTCCCAATCTTCTCTGCAGATCCTCTCAAGCTCTGTCAGGTTGGATGGGGAGCATCACTGCACAACTACTTTCAGGTCTCTCCAGAGATGTTCAATCGAGTTCAAGTCCGGGCTCTGGCTGGGCCACTCAAGGACATTCAGAGACTTGTCCCGAAGCCACTCCTGCGTTGTCTTGGCTGTGTGCTTAGGGTCGTTGTGCTGTCGGAAGATGAACCTTTGACCCAGCCTGAGGTCCTGAGCGCTCTGGAGCAGGTTTTCATCAAGGATCTCTCTGTACTTTGCTCTGTTCATCTTTCCCTCGATGGTCTGTGCGTCCTTTAGGTGCCTTTTGGCAAACTCCAAGCGGGCTGTCATGTGTCTTTAACTGAGGAGTGGCTTCCGTCTGGCCACTCTACCATAAAGGCCTGATTGGTGGAGTGCTGCAGAGATGATTGTTCTTCTGGAAGGTTCTCCCATCTCCACAAAGGAACTCTGGAGCTCTGTCAGAGTGACCATCGGGTTCTTGGTTACCTCCCTGACCAAGGCCTTTCTCCCCCGATTGCTGTTTGGCCGGGAGGCCAGCTCTAGGAAGAATTTTGGTGGTTGCAAACTTTTTCAATTTAAGAATGATGGACGCCACTGTGTCCTTGGGGACCTTCAATATTGCAGCATTTTTTTGGAACCCTTCCCCAGATTTGTGCCTCAATACAATTCTGTCTCAGAGCTCTACAGACAATTACTTTGACCTCATGGCTTGGTTTTTGCTCTGACACGCACTGTCAACTGTGGGACCATATATAGACAGTTGTGTACCTTTACAAATCATTTCCAATCAATTTAATTTACCACAGGTGGACTCCAATCAAGTTGTAGAAACATCTCAAGGATGATCAATGTAAACAGGATGCACCTGAGCTCAATTTCGAGTCTCATTGCAAAGGGTCCAAATACCTAAGTTGTATTTATTTATGTTTTATATATTTTTTTTATACATTTGCACCAAACAAATGTGTTCTGTCATTATGGAGTATTATGTGTAGATGTATGAGGGGAAAATTATGTAATACATTTTAGAATAAGGCTGGAAAAAAGTGAAGGGGTCTGAATACTTTCCGAATGCACTGTAATTGCAGTAGTAGCATTAGCATACAATAGACACAAGACCAAATACCTTCAGCAGTCTCTGACACAGTTCCCAGGCTATGATCCACCTGATAGTCAATGTGTACAGGCTCTCATTGTCATCTCCACCATCACCCACAAATTAGAGAGAATTTCACAGACCTGTCCTCTTTATTTCTCACTGCAGCTTCACCTCTACCACACCACAACTTTTAGGCGCCTCTGCTCTACTGACTGTAAGACCCGTATACACAGATTACTCTGAACAGGGTCTGCGGCCGTACAGTGACGGTTTGCCATTCATGCATTTTGTGTAAGTCACAGTCATCTTGGTAGTGGTTCCTCTGAAGTACTCAGACTCAGGCGTTTACGTGTTGTAGTGTACTGTAACAACGCAGCATCGTAGCATCACATTCAAACCTTATCAATTCTGTTAACATCTCACCTGCTGCTTCTGCTTTTCATTCATGGACTCTTTGATTCATTCAGAGACAATATAAAACTGTTTCTAATAGAAACAAAGATGTGTGTCAAGAGACTCAGATCAAAGCAGGGAGAATTAACAGTGAGTTTGTCTCATCTGAGTGATGACTGAAATATAGGTGTTGTCATCCAGGTCACCTGGGACTAGGAGAACTGGAATAAACGTCTGTAGCAAAGTGACAGATGTGCTGAATGGACGACCATGTCAGCAACCATGCAGACATTCCACTTACATTGGTTTGGTTGATAAAGACTAGACACACACACACACTCCAGTGACACACACCAGTGAGTCAGCATAGACGCGGGGCAGGGTGAGTGTAGTGAACGTTAAACTGGCAGTAGAGGACTAGCAGGTGTTAGGGGGTGGGATGTGGGGGAGAGGTACTCTTGCTATTACTGTATAAGAGACCGTAAAGAACAGCCTCATACACCATCTCTCGCTGTCTCTGCCCGGTATCTGAAAGGGTGACATTTCTGTGTTTGGTTAGAGGGACCACTCATAATCACTTACAGCCACATAGAGTAGACGAGACAGTCCGGTGGTTTGAGTTCAAGTCATTTCAACACCAAACAGTGAAGTAGTCTCAGAGCATGACACAGGAGCTCTAACGCTAACTCTCTCTCTCAGCTAAATTAATTGCCAAAGCAAGTGAAATAGATAATAAACAAAAGTGAAATAAACAATGTAAAATGAACAGTAAACATTACACTCACAGAAGTTCCAATGGAATAGAGACATTTCATATTTCATATTATGGCAATATACATTGTTGTAACAATGTGCAAATAGTTAAAGTAGAAAAAGGAAAATAAATCAACATAAATATGGGTTGTATTTACGATGGTGTTTGTTCTTCCCTGGTTGCCCTTTCGTGTGGCAACAGGTCACAAATCTTGCTGCTGTAATTGCACTGTGGTATTTTACCCAATACATATGTGAGTTTATCAAAATTGTATTTGTTTTTTAATTCTTTGTGGGTCTGTGTAATCTGAGGGAAATATGTGTCTCTAATATGGTCATAAATTTGGCAGGAGGTTAGGAAGTGCAGATCAGTTTCCACCTCATTTTGTGGGCAGTGTGCACGTAGCCTGTCATCTCTTGAGAGCCAGGTCTGCCTACGGCGACCTTTCTCAATAGCAAGGGTATGCTCACTAAGTCTGTACATAGTACATAGTTAGAGCTTTCCTTAAGTTTGGGTCAGTCACAACGGTCAGGTATTCTGCCACTGTGTACTCTCTGTTTAGGGCCAAATAGCATTCTAGTTTTCTAGTTTTTGTTGTTGTTAATTATTTACAATGTGTCAAGTCATTATCTTTCTCTCTCTATCTCTCTCTTTCTCTCACTCACTCACTCTCTTTCTCACTCTCGCACAATGTGAATAGTTTTCTTCTGAAAGGTTCTTCTTTCCTGTGAGAAAGATGCGTAGGTGTGTTTCTTGACAGCTACCCTTACACCTTGTATTATCTGTGATCCAAATAATGTGAAGAACAGACCACCATGTGGCTAACCCCAACAACAGGAGTGCTTGATGAGGACTAACTAAGGGAGATGGCAAGTTGGTCATCAACACCTCCATCACTTCAAATGGAATGCCTACTGCACTTCATCATGGTATTTGCGTTACTTCTGTTTCAAGCAGGCAACATGCACATCCAGAGTCAACGTGTTATGAACATTATGAGGATGAAAGACTTTTCAGAAAGTTACATTTTGGATCAATCAAATCACATGATCAGTTACTTTCTCTGCTGAAAAAAAGATGTCCTGTAAAAATAAACAAAATGTCTAAATTCAGCTTTTCTTTGTGTGGACCTATAAAGGGGAGGATTAGGCAGGGAACCCCACAGAAGGGTTTGACACTAAAGTTGACATGGTTTCCCCTCGCGTGTGTCATCGTTGCTCTTTCTGTCTCGGAAAGCCGTTGGGCAGATATGCAAAAACAGGCGTTAGGGGTGAAGGAGTAGGGGTGAAAGGGAAACCACTGGACCATTCAGATGGTTGAGTGTCCCTCTCACCCACCCACCCACTTTCTTAGTAAAATTGAAAAAAACATCAGGCATAGTGCAGAACAAATGATTGGTCAAGACTCTCCTCTATACAGTACAGTATGTCATCTCAACACAATGGAGGTTCATTTAAAGGGCCAATGCAGACGTTTTTATGTCAATATCAAATTATTTCTGGGTAACCATTAAGAACCTTACTGTAATAGTTTTCAATTAAAATGGTCAAAAGAATATAAAAGATTTCTCAAACAAGAATTTATTTCCGACTGTCTGGGAGTGCTCTGAGTGCGGAGGGGGAGAAAACTGTTATTGGCAGAGAAGTTTGGAACTCTCGTTGTGATTGATCTATTAACCCTTGTGTAGTCTTTTTTTTTTTTTTTTTTTGAATTTTACCCCTTTTTCTCCCCAATTTCGTGGTATCCAATTGTTGTAGTAGCTACTATCTTGTCTCATTGCTACAACTCCCGTACGGGCTCGGGAGAGACGAAGGCTGAATGTCATGCGTCCTCCGATACACAACCCAACCAGCCGTACTGCTTCTTAACACAGCGCGCATCCAACCCGGAAGCCAGCCGCACCAATGTGTCGGAGGCTACACCGTGCACCTGGCAACCTTGGCTAGCGCGCACTGCGCCCGGCCCGCCACAGGAGTCGCTGGTGCGCGATGAGACAAGGAGATTCCTACCGACCAATCCCTCCCTAACCCGGACGACGCTAGGCCAATTGTGCATCGCCCCACGGACCTCCCGGTCGCGGCCGGTTATGACAGAGCCTGGGCGCGAACCCAGGGACATTCTATATGCTCCCCTTGTCCTAAGGGTCAAAAATAATCCGCATTCACTAAACCCCTAAAACAAAACCGCTTCACCCAAATCTATTTTGCATGAAGAAACAACCTGTCATTCATCACAAACTTTGTGAATATTGGGATTTTCCCTCTTCACAATGCAGAAAGACTGCATTTCATCAGGGGACACCACAATTTTTTAAATTATTGCTAAAGGTACTGTATAGGTGTCAACATCAAATCAAATCAAATCAAATTATATTGGTCACATACACATGGTTAGCAGATGTTAATGCGAGTGTAGCAAAATGCTTGTGCTTCTAGTTCCGACCATGCAGTAATATCTAACAAGTAATCTAACAATTTCACAACTACCTTATACACACAAGTGTAAAGGAATGATTAAGAATATGTACATATAAATATATGGATGAGTGATGGCCGAACGGCATTGGCAAGATACAGTAGATGGTATAGAGTACAGTATATACATATGAGATGAGTAATGTAGGGTATGTAAACATTATATAAAGTGGCATTGTTTAAGTGACTAGTGATACTTTTATTACATCCAATTATTAATTATTAAAGTGGCTAGAGATTGAGTCTGTATGTTGGCAGCAGCCACTCAATGTTAGTGATGGTCTTGAGATAGAGCTGTTTTTCAGTCTCTCTATCCCAGCTTTGATGCACCTGTACTGACCTCGCCTTCTGGATGATAGCGGGGTGAACAGGCAGTGGCTCGGGTGGTTGTTGTCCTTGATGATCTTTTTGGCTTTCCTGTGACATCGGGTGGTGCAGGTGTCCTGGAGGGAAGGTAGTTTGCCCCGGTGATTCGTTGTGCAGACCTCACTACCCTCTGGAGAGCCTTACGGTTGTGGACGGAGCAGTTGCCGTACCAGGCGGTGATACAGCCCGACAGGATCCTCTCAATTGTGCCTCTGTAAAAGTGTGTGAGTGTTTTTGGTGAAAAGTCAAATTTCTTCAGCCTCCTGAGGTTGAAGAGACGCTGTTGCGCCTTCTTCACCATGCTGTCTGTGTGGGTGGACCAATTCAGTTTGTCTGTGATGTGTACGCCGAGGAACTTAAAACTTTCCACCTTCTCCACTACTGACCCATCGATGTGGATAGGGGGGTGCTGCCTCTGCTGTTTCCCGAAGTCCACAATCATCTCCTTTGTTTTGTTGATGTTGAGTGTGAGGTTATTTTCCTGACACCACACTCCGAGGGCCCTCACCTCCTCCCTGTAGGCTGTCTTGTCATTGTTGGTAATCAAGCCTACCACTGTAGTGTCATCTGCAAAATTAATGATTGAGTTGGAGGCGTGCATGGCCACGCAGTCATGGGTGAACAGGGAGTACATGAGATGGCTGAGAACGCACCCTTGTGGAGCCCCAGTGTTGAGGATCAGCGGGGTGGAGATGTTGCTTCCTACCCTCACCGCCTGGGGGCGGCCGATCAGAAAGTCCAGGACCCAGTTAGCCCGGGCGGGGTCGAGACCCAGAGTACTATGGTGTTAAATACTGAGCTGTAATTGATGAACAGCATTCTTACATAGGTATTCCTCTTGTCCAGATGGGTAGGGGCAGTGTGCAGTGTGATTGCGTCGTCTGTGGACATATTGGGGAAATATGAAAATAAAAACTTACCTCTGACCAGTTGCTCATCCACTGTTACTTCAGGCCCAGGGTTGTAGAGCTATGGCAGACGCTCCACCCACTTCTCCCAGACCTCTCTTATGGCCGCCAGTCTGTCTCTCACACGTCTTGCAGGTCTTGACTCACGCTTATCAAATCGTAGCATTCTTGAGAATATTTCAATTGCCCTTCCACTCTCTGCCCAGAGACTACATGTAGCCTCGTCTCAGGACCTATACACACCGCTAAGATTAGCAGCTCTATGTAGGCACGCAGGTCAATCTCATCCATCCTTTTCCAGTTGTCTCCATATTTACGGAAACACTCCAAATTTGTCATCTCCAGGATGATTTTTTTCGATGGCTGGTGTGATGAACATGTAGAATGTTGAGGAGATGTCCTGGGCATGGCAACGGCATGTCTTGTGGGCCCTGTGGTCATCCTTATGAAATTTTGTGCTGCCATCCTGCCCTGGTTGTCATATGGTGACAAGGACCATGTTATTTTGCTGTTCTTTGATCAAATTGTCTCTCTTTCAGCTTGGGGGATTTCTTCTTCATCTGAAGATGATGCATCGTGCTCTGGGTTGTATTCTTCCTCATCTTCTTCTTCAGATACCTCCTCCTCTTCTAAATCATTTGTAACGCTTGAAGAGTGATGGGTGTGGAGTCAGACACAGAGAGCTGAAGATTCGAGGGAAAAACGCTTTAATGTCCAAAAACCAGGAACACGTACAAATGGGTGAAGCCAAAACACAGGCGCAAACACAGTCCAAGGACCACTGGTAATAACCCGGACAGCGTAAACCCAACAATAAACAATACACCTCTTACGTACATAGAAACAAGCCCGCACAAACACAAGCGGGCTAATCGAACTTAAATAATACCAACCCAAAAACCCCAACAAGGAACAGGTGAAAACAATTAGACAAAACCAAACGAAAAGGAAAAGGGATCGGTGACAGCTAGTAGACCGGCGACGACGACCTCCGAGCGCCACCCGAACAGGAAGGGGAGCCACCTTCGGTGATATTTGTGACATCATTGTTCTCTTGTTCCTCCTGGACATCTGAATAAATCTGATCTACGACCTGTTGGGCACTGAACCGTGCAGTCATGGCACGAAGAGAGAGAACTGGGGGGACTGTCAACTGCAGCACCTTTATAGCCTCTGACTGTATTCCCCATTAGTAAACAATGCTTTCAAGAAATTTCGATTTTGTCTGAAATGTTGTTTATTTTGTCTGAAATTGTTTTTATTTTGTCACTTGAGTCATGTGTGGGGTCGTGGAGGGGAGATGCTGCACATGCCCAGTAAAGTTTTAATTTTGTCTGAGTTCAATCAGTAGCACACATAGTTTCATTGTGTGTGTGTGTGTGTGTGTGTGTGTATGTGTGTGTGTGTGTGTGTGTGTGTGTGTGTGTGTGTGTGTGTGTGTGTGTGTGTGTGTGTGTGTGTGTGTGTGTGTGTGTGTGAGTGTGTGTGTGTGTGTGTGTGTGTGTGTGTGTGTGTGTGTGTGTGTGTGTGTGTGTGTGGTTTGTAAATGATTTTATAACTGCCGGGTCAAAATGACCCTAAGACAATCTTTGTACCCTGGTGGTGTACAGCTCACATGGGAATATGAACAAAGGTGATGTTTCACTTTTTCTAATGTTGGGGTCACTCTAGGATGAGTAATCAAATTTCAAGTTGAAAAAATATCATTTAGGGTGTTTTCTCTGCTGTTAAACATAGTGGCAGGACATGTTTTACCCTTAAGAGTTAAGTCATTTACCACCTGGTCACCAGCCAAGACGAAACTTCACCCATGCAAGCCTTTTTAGGTCCTGTGTAGATTGTATTTTCAACCAGCAAATATCAGGAAATAACACTGATCAAATGTATTTCATCAGCTGTACAATATGATACAAACTGAATTTTGACTGAACTGGTCCTTTAATCAACATAAATATCTTTGAAAAACAGAGCCTTAAAATTCCAAGCTTCACTACTGTATAACGTATTACTAAAGATGATGCATGCATTGTAAAGAGTGCAAGATCTGACCATTGACCCCACAGTAGTAACCTACATCTCCATATCATTAATTTATCATCGTTTTCACATCAGCCATCTCACACCCACATGAAATGCCGCACCGTCAGGCTAATGCATGTGCTATTTCAGTTAGACAGGTTGTAGCTTGGTTCTATGTTGTGAAAGCCTCTCCAGCCTCTCTAGCGTTCAACATCCTGTCAAAGCAAATGGTTTTCTCTGAGTACTGTACAAAATAGAACCTGGTTGTTTTCCCCACACTAAAACAGTTTGTCTTTTTTAAACATGAAAAATATATATTAGAACATTTCAGTAACCTGCAACTGTGATGTGAGTGGGACAAAAATAATGTTTGTGCCTTTAAGGATAAGATCATAAATATGATTAAAGAGATTACTCTGGTATAACCTGTGTGTTGCTACATTTCAAACTGTCAGTCGCAGCCTAACGCATTATTTTGAAATTAGATAATTAACCAAGATCAATAATTTGCCAGTTCAACTCTGTATACTGTACTAACCAATCATATCTCACGGATGCTCCCATGACAGACCAATCAGGGCCAGATTAGGTTTTAAGAGGAGGGACTGAGAAGAGAGAAGAGTTAACCACCCTTTCCCTTACCTAAACGGACACCCAGCCATCCGTGTCATTCAACAGCCAGGTCACAATGCGTGTAGGGTCGACACTCTCCACAGTGGGTGGGTTGAGTCACTCGTGAACTGGTGAGTCTCTCCATCACACTGAACACTTCTGCTTTACTTCACTTTTCCTCCCTGCATGGTCTCCCAAGCCATTCTGCTCAATTTGACACATTTTCTCTAGATTTCTTTCTATCTTTCTTTCATTCTTTCTTTCTTTCTTTCTTTCTTTCTTTCTTTCTTTCTTTCTTTCTTTCTTTCTTTCTTTCTTTCTTTCTTTCTTTCTTTCTTTCACTCACTCACTCACTCACTCACTCACTCACTCACTCACTCACTCACTCACTCACTCACTCACTCTTTCTCTCTAACTCTTTCTCTTCACTATCTCTTCTCTGTTGATCCTGTCATCTAGCTGGTGTCTCTGTGGTTTTTAGCTTCAAAACGTTCCTCGCATGCGACTCCAGCCTTTACATGTGAGTAGAGGAGAGGCCCTCCGGTTTTTCATGTGTTGTCAGAGGATGTTGAAGTTGTGTCAGTGCACACTAGGTTTTCCCCTTAGCTTTATGGGCTATTGAGGACATGTAGATTTGCTTGTGGTAATATTGAGGCCTGCATACTGAGGGCCTAATGTCTGTCTGTAGCCCGCTACTGTATGTGTGATATTCAGTAATCCTATCGCCATCAGTACCTGATTTATGATGGTACTGTCCTATATGCGTATAACCAGGGAAAGTCTACTCATTCAACTTTGTGGATCGATTAGTTTGTATGGATGGTTGCATTGATGGTGGATCAAGCTGTTGTTAAAGGTTCTGCATGTAACATTTCTACCTGCAAATGTCAATAATAATAATGCATTTTACTTCTATGGCACATGTCAGTATCAGTAAAGGAACATACAGTCGTGACTCAAATTATTGTCACCCTGATAAAGATTAGCAAAAAAGACTGTATAAAATAAATAATACAAGCTATGCTGAAAATATTAGAACATGGTATTATTTTTACTAATACAATTGCTCAGAGAAAGATCTTTTGTTTAACAACCAATATTTTCTTTCTCAAAAAGATAGGGGTCATAATGATTGGCACCCCTGTTTTCAATACTCCGGTACCCTCCCTTTGTGAGGACAATGGCTCTGAGTGTTTTTCTCAAATGTTTCATGAGATTGGAGAACACATTGGGAGGGATCTTAGACAACTCCACCATACGAAATCTTTCCAGATCCTTGATATCCTTCGTCTGTGCTTATGGAGTGAGGGCTCTCTTCAATTCAAACCACTGGTTTTCAATGGTGTTCAAGTCCGGAGACTGAGATGGCCATTGCAAAATGTTAATTTTGTGGTCAATTAACCATTTCTTTGTGGAACTTTATGTGTGCTTGGAGTTATTGTGCTATGGCTGGATGACATGAAAGTAAACATCTCTGGCCATGCAAGAAGGATGTGATAAACAAAAAGAACTTCATACCTACTGTAAAATATGGAGGTGGATCTTTAATGTTATGGGGCTATTTTGCTTCCACTGGTCCTGGGGCCCTTGTTAAGGTCAATGGCATCATGGAATTTACCCAGAACCAGGACATTTTAGACAAAATCCAGGTTGCCTCTGACAGGAGGTTGAAGGCAGGCTTGGCCAGAGTTAAATTTTCCAGCAAGACAATAACTCCAATCCCAAAAAGAATATATAATGTCCCCTTTTTTTTCCGCATACAATATAGTATTTGTATTATGTATTTTATACAGTATTTTCTGCTCATCTTTATCAAGGGTGACAATCATTTCTGTGATGACTTTATTTTTTTTTTAAATGAACTAATATACAGTAAATAATCAAATTAATGTCAGTGAATATGTTCTATAAATTTGCACCCTATAAAGTATTACTGTACCAATAAAAATAGGGATGAAATGATGATGGAATACATTGTCGATAACTGCTAATCTGTAGTTTCACTGACGCATGAACATCATTGTCATTTTCAAGAAGGGTGGTCAATTTAATTTAATGAACTTAAAGCAGTTGCTTCTCAACAATAAGAAATTCAAAATTTTGATTGCGGGATCCCTCATGTTGTGTAGAGAAAGTTTAGCAAAAAAATTGACATGACGCAACGTGGAGCCGTGGTATGTTGGCCATACACCATACACCCATGAGGTGCCTTATTGTTATTATAAACTGTTTACAAACGTAATTAGAACAGTCAAAATAAATGTTTTGTCATATATACCACAGCTAAGGGCTGTTCTTGGCATGACGCAACGCGGAGCCATGGTATAATGGCCAATATACCACAGCTAAGGGCTGTTCTTAGGCATGACGCAACACGGAGCTGTGGTATATTGGCCATACACCATAAACCCCTGGGCTGCCTTATTGCTATTTTAAACTGGTTACAAACGTAATTAGAACAGTCAAAATAAACGTTTTGTCATACCCGTGGTATACAGTCTCATATACCACGGCTTTCAGCCAATCAGCATTCAGGGCTCGAACTACCCAGTTTATAATATGATATAATCTATAATAATACAGAGGTCATGATTATTTCCTAAAGCTACAGATTAGGGGTACTAGCAGTGTAGCTGCAGGAAACGTTCAAGAGACACACAAACAAAAGTACGAGAGAGCAGGCATCGACCCATTCAGCAAACAAACCACATTTAGGGTGTTTAGTAATATGTAAGCAAATAAAGGAATGTATTACTTAAAATACTGAGTTCATACTTTTGGGAGTGGAACTGACACTTTGTTTGACTATGTGTGTGTTGGAAAGAGATTAAGCATCAATTACAGTAACGATGATATTAACGTGCTGTCATTTCAGTACCATTTCAGTCTACTTTCGATCTTATCCACTGTCGCCGTCGGCGGACAGAAATGGAGTTACTGTACTGAGCAGAGGTTACTGTGCCAAAGTGCTCCATGGGACAGTTCTCTCAGAGACAGGTCAGCTGGAGGGGCAGAACAGAGGATACACAACCACACATCACTGACCACTTGAATATTTTAATGAAGGGGGGTTTAATGAGTTAAAAAATAAAGTTCATTTGAACCTGTTTTGCAGTAGTGTAAGTAAGTGGTTTTTTTTTAGTATCTGTTCTTCACTATTTATATTTTTGACTACTTTTACTCCACTACATTCCTTAAGAAAATATGTATGTTTTACTCCCATGCATTTTCCCTGACATCGAAAAGTACTCGTCATATTTCAAATGCTCAGGCAGGACAGCTATATGGACCAATTCACGCATCTATTAATATAACACGTTGTTATCCCTACAGCCTCTGATCTGGCTGACTAAACGCAACTACTGCGTTTGTAAATGATGTCTGCGTGTTGGAGCGTGCCCCTGGCTCTCCGTAAATAAGAAAACCAAGAAATTCTTGCCACCTGGTTTGCTTAATAAAATGAATTTTTATGCACAGCATTTACTTATACTTTTTACTTTCACTCAAGTATAACAATTTAGTACAGTTTTCCACCATTGTAGTTAAGTACATTTAAAACCAGATACTTTTAGACTTTTACTGAAGTAGTATTTTACTGGGTGACTTTCACTTTTACTTGAGTCATTTTCTATTAAGGTATCTTTACTTTTACTCAAGTATGACAATTGAGTACTTTTTTCACCACTGCTGTTTAGTAGGACTGTGCACAATATAGCACAGAACTACGGTTGACCCACTGTAAATTGACGTGACCCCGTTTCTTTTCGACACAATCCTGTCATATCAAGACTCACTACTGCATGTTCCAATAGTACAACTTGATTTATGCCACATACAGCACACTGTTACAACTGTAGATGCCTATCTAAACCAAATTACAGTACACTATAGGTTGTTGTTGATCAAACAAACTTGTCGTCTGTCTGTGAAGCCTGTGTGTACTGGCATTAGTCATAGTGTCATATTCTGAGGAGGTTTGTGGCTTCTGAGCGTATACCTGAGAGATTCATTTCAAAGCTGACATGAAACATAACATTTCCACACGTCAACCAGACATACAGCCTCCGCCACTTATTTTTACTACAGAGGTCAGATATAAGACGTGCTAAAAACATCTGTGAAATATGCTGTACTTCATCAACCACAGAATTGACATAGACCTTTTAAGCCACAGATTGCTACACAAGGATTTCAGGGGAAATGGACTTAAAGATAATATCATGAATGGAAATAATTTAACACAACATGTTCTTGAGATTCATTTCAGTTCATGCTGCAGACTGTGAAATGCCACTCAATATTTATTGATATGTAACATGATCGACATATCAATTGCTCCTGTAATGTTGAACTTTTTAAGTCGTTCTTGCATTGTGTCTGTCCCTTTCGGGCTATGAATTTCCAAAACCCTAGTAACCAACAGCACGTTATCAACCTAACCTACGTCAGCAGGTGATATGATCTGCCCGCTGAGTTTCCAACCCCCTCTTCTCTCACCCCTGATAGCTTGATGGAAAAACTCTAAGAACCAGAGGCGTGGGATATAATCTATTTATCACAAACTCAATCTCTGAAATTTACCTATTTATACAAATTAATTTTCCAACTTGCTATCTGACAATTTTTATTTCTCAGAAACATAACAAAAAATGACCACATTTAGATAATTTCACTCTCCTTTTTCCTATAGGTTGAATGGCGTTGTCTCAAACAGTTTCTAAACCATCTACTATTCACCTGCCCATCTCCTCTTCCCATCACTCCTCCCTTCCTCCTCCAGACCTCCAAGATGGTCCGAGTTCACAACACCCAGTACTCCCTCTTCCTGCGCCAGGCAGATGTCCTGCGTCGCTCGGGGACGCTGTGTGATGCTGTCATCTCAGTGGAGAGCCAGGTGTTCAGGGCCCATCGGCTGGTGCTGGCCTGCGCTAGCAAAACCCTGGAACATCAGCTCACCCTGCAGGCTGCATACTCAGACCAGCCTGATCACCTCGACCAACCTTACCACTGTAGTCTGGAGCTCCTCTCTCCACAAACATTCCAGCAGGTCCTGGACTTTGCCTACACCGAGACCCTGGAGGTCCCTGTGGATGATCTGCCCCAGCTTCTGAGGGCCGCCAAGCTCCTGGAGATGCATTCCCTGGAGGAGCAGTGTCGCAGCCAGCTGAAGAGAAATCGGGGGTGCCTGACGAGAGAGAGAAGAGAGTTGAGAGAAATAAGAGTGAGAGGAACAAAAGAAACTAGAGAAATGACAGAAACGAGAGAACTTCAGATAACAGAGGAGAGAGATGAGAAAGAATTCCTGAAAGGAAGTCACATTCCAGAAGAGGGGGATCCCCAGACAATTCCCTCCATTGATCTGGAGCCCCAGAGCAGCCCATTCACTGAGGACCCCACTCTTCCTGACACTAGGGATAACACCTCTGGTTCATCACCCCCACAGAGAAAAAGGCCAAAGCCACTCACACCCACACTAGTGACCACCACACCGCCTCCATCCAGAGACAGTGTCATCGCCACCACTGCTGCCACCATCCAACCCCATCCCCCTCCTCCCCCAGCGTCGAGGGTCACGTGGCACCAAGTCAACACCCTGAGGAGGATGGCCTTGAACTATAACGACATCCTAGCAGCCAGTTCTTCTTCCCTTCAACCCTCACAGCACCTGGTGACATACCCTTTCCACCTCTCCACTCCTCACATGTACCCCCTGCTAATGTCCTCCATCCCGCCCCAGGTCCACAGCGCCGTCCTGGGCTACCCTGGTATCCTGCATCCATACCACCACCCCCTGCTCTCTGGGTCTCAGGAGCTGGGGGACATCCTGACGCAAGGTTTGCTGGGAAAAAGAGACCCGATGGATAAAGTGTTGATAGGTGGAGCACCAGGGGAAGGGCAAAGGTAAAACTGCTGTGGAGGGGTTTTATACTACAGACGTTTTTGTCTTCATTCTTCTCCTTCTTTCCCTGTTCTCATTTCTACAATATAGTTCAGAATATCCCTAATTTGCTTACATTAAGTAACACATATCGACACAGCTATCTGAGTCTTTGTGTTTTGGGTGGATCTGAGTGAAAGTCTCCTGTTCTTTCCAACAAGCAGAGTTTCCCCTGTCTCCAGCTAACACTCTCCTGTCTGTCATATTCATATGATGTATATTATGGATGTAGATGGTCATTCATATTAGCTGTGTCCAAACCACAGAACAGCTGCTGAAGTCATGTTATGTGGTCTGTCCCTTGATGGTGGCATTACACACTATCTGGTTTCTGGTTTTACAGTGAAGCTACTTCCTCTTTTCTAATGCAGAGACATGATGTACAGTATGGTGTAATTGAAAGGCTCCATAAAGCAGTTTTCTGCATAGTATCTAAAAGGGGAGCCCCCT